>NC_022034.1:15913804-15920658 GCF_000317375.1 Microtus ochrogaster | reverse complement strand
TTAAGAATTCTCACATTTAAAAATTATATATAAATGAAAAATGTGGTGTATAAAGAAATTATTACAAAATAGCCACAGAGACTACCTATACGATATCCAGTGCTTAGCATCTACAACTTAGATATTTATGCACTTACACCTGCTAGATCTTTGAATAAGGAAGGGAATGGGGTAAAATGGAGAAGGCAGAATGAACAGAACATTGTTGGACATCCAAATATTCTTAGAAATATGATATGGGCTGCATGTTTGTTTTATTTCATATTTACAAAAAGGACTCTGAATCTCAGCAAGACCAAGTCACTGGCCAAGATCACATATGCTGAGCAACTGGGCCCAGAGCTCAGGTTTGCTATTACATGAGTCACCTAGTTAGGCAGAAAGCTTAGGAGAAAGTGGAAGGCATTAGCATTTGTTTTAAAGAATACATGAGCCCATAAAGATGACTCATTTAAAGTCACCAAGAAAAATATGAACTGATGAGCTGAATGTCTACCTGCTAACTTGGCTAGAAGTGATGGCTTTATTAACTAAACCCACCTTTCCATGTAGATTCGAGAAAGACTGGATTGTAGCTGTTGGGATGTAATCAACCGGCAAATAGGATTAATCAGGCTAGCTTTAATATCAGCTTTATTAAGGGGATGAAGGGGATAACTTACAAAACCAAGGTTCCAACAAAGAGCAGGGGAAGGCAGGGAGCACACCCGCAATATTTATAAGTAAATTTAGCCCAAGGGGATCCCGCCCTTCAAGCAAGGTGATTGGCTGAGCTTCCCTTACATGTAGCAATGGTGCATCATGTGTATTTACCATATTGGCATAGGTGCAAGTCAGTCAGGCTCATGGTGTGTCCCCTCACAACCATGTTTGTGATATAGTCCATCGTGAACACTTCACATTCTCTCCTTTATTTAGTATGGATGATGGTGGAGGCCAAATTGGCTCACAGCAGGGACATACAGATGCCACGCAAGACTAGTACTGTGGAGGTTGCAAAGCTGCTCTACCCTGTGCCCTTCTCCACAATAGGTAAGTCAGTATGTGAGTCCTCAAGGCTATTCTCAGGATTTGTGGCTCATAGAAAGGCGGGAAACTGTTCAACTCATGGCACCAGGGGACAGAGGAATTAAATCATTGCAGGGGAGAGGCAACTGGGAGTGGAGAGCAGGGGAAGTCACAGTCTTCCAAAGTGAGTGATTGGTCTCTTCCTAAGTGGAGTCCCGTGGGCATGTGCGTGTACTTCATTATTTAACGACAATCTGCAACCACAGCCTGGAAATGCCACCCAAGTGTCCAGGGTCTTTAATGGGAATCTACGTGCCCCCGCGACTGATTGTAGAGACTAGGAATTTACCTTTCCTTCTCTCCTTCATTTCAAGGGCAAAAAATGATGCTTACACAAACCATGCTGTCTGTGGGCAACGACTGGATCAAGGCAGGGAAGCATGGTACTGACACAGAGATGACATTTCCCGTAAACAAGTGTAAACAGCATACAAGTGTACAGCACGCTGCCTCTCATCAGCCTGTGCTCACAGTCCAGGCTCACAGGGCTTCTCTCCTGGAAGCCACTGCAACTGTTTCCTAAAGACATGTCTCCCCCCCCCCTCTTTTTCATTCTGAGAAGAACTAGGGCAAAGCAAGCCTGCAGAGTGCCGAGTTAACCCTTTCCTGTCCTATCAGCATTTCCTTCTTAGTCTGAGACACCTGGAATCCTTTCAGTAACATCCCCTTTTAGGCAAATCTTCAAAAGCAAATTTTGTTCACTCGCTAGAGCCTGCCTCTATGCCTAACCCTCAATCAGCCTTGAAGCGCTGTTCTAGAGGGGATAATTTCTGTTCCTGACATTTCTCCCTCCTGCTAGATGTTGAACTTTGAGTCAGTGACTTCTCTAAGATGGGACTGTATGTGATCAGAGGAACGAGGTTGTTTTTAAATATTAGTTTGATTATTAAACATTTAGCTATGCTAAAATACTCATAGCCTAAAAACCACGCCTGGTTCCCTTTCAACATTTTTGACTGTTCTTGATACCCCACAATAGCAGAGTGATGAAGAATTTGTATTTGGTGACTGGCTTATTTCACTTAGCACAATGTTCTCGAGGTTCCTGCATGTTGCAGCAGGTAGAAAAGTTTCCTCCCTCTACTTCCACTGAGTAAGAGTCCGTTGTGGTACACAACATGTTCTGTAATTCCATTCCCCTGTCAGTGAATACAGTGCTGCTTCAATCTGCTAGCCACAGCTGCAGATGACTGCCGTGAACTGGGGTTATTGATATGTCTTGACCACTCTGTTTTCAGGCCTTCAGGTGCAAGCCCAGCTACAGAATTGCTGCATCATGTGGTAGTCTAAGGCCCGTGTTTCAGGGAATGAGCCACTCTGTGTCTCACAGCTATAAAGTAGATTTGCAGCATTAAGAATTTAGTCTTTTGCAATGTGAAGAGTAAAAAAAAACATTCCTGTCACTTTCCAGCACCAACCCAGGTGCCCACTTACCATCGTTGTGTTTGACCATCTACGAAGGATTTTGTTCCCTATGGGCAAAAGGTTGACTAAGTATTTTATACCACAAAAATGCTATGGCATGTCACTTTAAGATAATGCACTCATATCCTATGGCTAGTATTATATTAGTGATTGTTCGATATTCAGTGACCAGTAAACCCGGATTAGAAAATCTCTAAGAGAATTTCAGGCCACAGATGGCCACTTTCTTTAGGTGAGACACATACTGTAAACAAAATTAATGGTTGCTAAGCATGGCACAGGACCATGACCTGGTATATTTACAGTACTGCCTTCTGCACATAGCGTTGGGAGGTGTTGAGAAAAGGGATGGCCGTAGTCTTGTTCTATGCATCCCTGAGCCCTCTGTGCAATTAGATGGTCCCTCATTCCCAGAAACAGACCAACTAGTCCATCTGACTTACATATGGCTCACAGAAGGATACAGGCTATGGGAGAGTTTAGAGGTTAAGTTTTCCATCCTAGAGCCTGCACAGGGAGTCCTCATTCCCTGATGGTTATCTTCAGGGTGGGGACAAGGCATAAAACAACAGGAACAGAGAGAAGAACAGAATGGGAAGAGGGGTGGACCAGCAGATGTCCGGGTGAGTCCCCTCTGGAAAGGTTGGTCAAGAGCCGACTACACCAAAAATTTATCCAAGTACCAGGCTAGTCTTGGACCACATTGATCAAGACCACAATAACCCCCACAGTGGCATCTAACTAAAATTAGTGTATCATCTAGAAGAGTTTGCCATGCCATCTAGGTAATCAAAGACATTCCCACCAGCTCCACAAGCCAGGTAATTCTGAGATTTTGCATGCATCTGTTTCTCATTCAGCGCTTTCATGGGTGCGCTCTGGCTATTATTTTCCACCATGCTTTGGCAGAGGCGGGGCAGAGGCGGGGAGATACTTCCATTCTATTTCATTTCCTCTAGTGGAGAGCAAAGCCATTTCCACTTCCCTGATTATTTAATTCAACATCAAATAAAGGTCCCAAAGGAGACACCCCCTATCTGATGGCCCAGCTTCACGTGTACCAGAGACACTCTGCTGGTAATGATTTTTTTTGTACAATAACATGTTTTCCCCCATGTGGCACAGAGCCAGAACATGTCCTCACTTATTTCCTCTGCATAGCACATCCGGGACAGTACTGGACACCTCCCTATTGCTCATACTTAGTTGCTGGTCCATTCTCAAATTGTACTGACTTCTTTTTCAAAACTCGCCCAGGATCCAGTCACCTTTAGCTGCCTACACTGTTGACAGAAAGTCAGAAAGTCTTTCTCTGTTTTGTTCATGGTTTTGCTTTCAGTACCTAGAATATCACTTGAGCTGTCAAACAGCATTCCAAAATATGTGTCAATATATGAACATGATATAGTTTGCAGGAGGAAACTATGACAGCCTTTATCACAATATTTATTAATCTCCATAAACCTTGTGAGCTCCAAATGCCCATCATCCGTAATCTAAGAGTTTCCAAGCTAGTGAACGTGATGATTTTGAGATGAGTTTCTTTTGTAAGCATTTAATTGCACATTTGGAAATAGCTAATTATCAATCCTGCTCCCCTAGACTTATTAAGCTATAATCAACAGCTAAAAATTGAATCTATTTACAGTGTATTAGGTGATGTGTTGGTTTGTGTATACACTCGAAAAGTGTTAAGAGCAAGCTACTTAACATATTCATGACCTCACCTTGGTACTATAGCTTTAAGAAAACAAGTGAGGGCATTAACTTAAGCCTTTGCTCTGTCGTGGTCTTCTTGCATTAGTTCACGAATAGGTCACGAGAGTGTAGGCAATGAAAGGAATGGGAGTGAAACTCAATTAAGAAAGTGTTTTCATGTAATATACTCTTGGTGGAATGGAAACTGGGAAAATGAAAATAGCCATTAAAGTGAACATGTCACTTAATTTAATTATCATAGGTCTTTAGATCTTTAACCTGGAAATCTTAACTGATTCTTTTAAGGTAATACCTGAATCAAATTTGGTATAAAAGCAAAACGTGCTCTTAAGAGATGTCTTCTGCATAGCATCACTGTTCTCAGAGTGCACAGCATTACTGTTCCCACAGTGCACAGTGTTACTGTTCCCATTACTTTAGAATGCTGCTGTATTTGGAAATAGGGTCTTTATGGAGTTAACCAAGTGGAAATGGAGTCATATCATGGATCTTAAGCCAATGTGACCAGTATCTTTATATGAAGAGGGAACAGGGGGAATAGACCATAATACTCACAGACATCTTAATTATCTTGATTAATTAAGATAAGATCATGAAGGAAAAGACTGATGAGCATCCTTAGAACAGGAAGAAGAGAGACCAGAGTTCATTCTCCGCTGAACAAAGACAGAAAGAGCAGCAGCTTGTAAGCTAGGAAGACCAAGTCCCCCAGCACCTTGACCTCAGGCTTCTTGGGATTCAGAACTAGGTAGAAGCTGTCATGCCAGCCTTGTTGCCTATGGTATTTCATTACTGCAGCTAACCTGGCCTACAACACCCACATTTAGGAGTTCTGGGCTCAAACCACAGCTTTGTCATTTGCTGAATTACCAGGCTCATTAATTAACTCTAAGCTTTGAGGACTTGGCCTATAAATGAATGCAAATAACACACCTGGTTGCTGTGAGGTTAAATAAGATAAAATATAAAGGAACTGAGGTTCATGGTCGGGACATGTGTGCTCAGCACACAGTATTACTACAATGTAAAATCAGACTTCATGATTCAGGCTAAGTTAGGCACAAACCTGGAACTGGACTTGAACAACTCTCCCTGGACATCTCTGTCAGGGTAATGATTATGAAAACTCCTGCTTCCTCTAATTAGCAGAATTAAATAATAGAATCGTTCAGGTTTTTATCAATAAAAAAAGAATTATACTTTTCTCATCTAAATAAAAGTCTCTTCTCTGAAAGAAATGTGGTCAGTTCCATGAAACTACTGCTGGTTTATCTAGGATTATATAGCATGATATTGAACACTTGTGATTTGGAGTCCAAAACAAATATATGAAAAGTATAACTATGTACACAAATTTAAAATTTTTATAGCAATGTGCTAAAAGTGACATAAAATTATACACAGAAAATTCTTAAATTTCTCCTCTACTTCGTTAAGATAGATGAGCTAATAAAAGTGTGTTTCCAAGAGCCATATTGTACACTTATCTACATGCTATCTCTTCATGACTGCTGTCATAATATCTATAAAAAATTGTCACAGCAGAATGGAATGCCTGCCATCAATAAAAGAGTTGATTATATAATTACAAATCATTTATAGAGCTGCAACTGAGGAGAGGAGTCAAGAAACACAAATGAAATATTCCCATCAAAAGCCCTAGGGCACAGGGACTCAGCATGCAAAATGCTGGCTTCCTGAGCACAAGGACCTGAGCTTGATCCCTAGCAGGCATAGAAAAATCCAGACACAGTAGAGTGTGCCTTTAAACAGAGACCTCGCAGGGGGAGAAGGGTCCCTGGAGTTCACAGGCCATCCAAAAATAAGATAAAATGTAGATCTTTCAAACTGTCTGAATCAGTGAGCTTGGATTCAGAAATAAACCCTGCATCCAAGAGAGAGAGAGAGAGAGAGAGAGAGAGAGAGAGTCTGATTGAAGAGGTTCACGTCTGCTCCTGGCCTCCAGCTGAGCATGCACACACACACATGAATGCATACAAACAACACATAAAACACAGCACACATACATAAAACACAGGACACACACATGATGTGGGAGTGATTTCTTATTAATAAAGAAACTGCCTAGGCCCCATGATAGGCCAACCCTTAGGTGGGTGGAGTAAACAGAACAGAATGCTGGGAGAAAGAAGCTGCATCAGGGAGTCGCCATGGTCCTCCCACTCCAGACAGACGCAGGTTAAGATCTTTCCTGGTAAGCCAGCTCGTGGTGCTACATAGATTATTAGAAATGGGTTAAGAGGCTGAAACTAATGGGCCAAGCAGTGTTGAAAAGAATACAGTTTCTGTGTAATTATTTTGGGTAAAGCTAGCCGTACGGGTGGCCGGGTGCCTGGAAAGTAGCCCGCCACTCTAACACAACAGAGTGGCGCCCGACGTGATGGACTAAATCCACTTAAAAACCTGAGAAGGCTTAAAAATAAGGAAAAGATAGCTTTTTGCTGTTTGTGGGTGGTGTGCCGCAGAAAGAAATTGTCCTAACTTAGCAGCAGGAAAAAGCTGGCCATTTTAAAATGCCGGCTTTCAGAACCTGGAAACAACCTAGATGCCCTTCAATGGAAGAATGGATGAAGAAAGTATGGAATATATACATATTAGAGTATTACTCAGCAGTAAAAAAC
>NC_022034.1:15908367-15912519 GCF_000317375.1 Microtus ochrogaster | reverse complement strand
TTATGTACATTGTGTTTTCTTTAAAATTTTTGACTGTGAAGGAGCTAAGTACAGAGAGACATTTCATTATATGGGCTGCCAAGTGGAACCAGGACGGATATCATGAGGGTATGATTTTAGAATTTGGGTCTAAGGATATGATGCTTTGGAGAGGGTCTTCTTTTGTTTTCACAGAGGACCAGACCCTGTGGATTTCTTCTATTCTAATTTGGTATGATAGACCACACCCTCCTGAAAGGTTGCTGTATCACCCTCAAAAAATTACTTTGCTCAACTGCCAACTGAGATGAAACTAGCACACAGGTTATACCATGAAAGACCTAATTAACGACACCCTCATTCAGCAGGAAGCAGTTTGGAGAGAACTTAAGTATTTTTAAATAATTATAGTTTTTTAAATTACTAAGATACTATCACAGGAATTAGGGTTTATCATTACAGTTTAAATCTACAAAATATCCCATAGTTGTTGTACCTAAGCCCTTAGACTGGCGGAATCCTGGACATTATATGCTGCATTCTAGAAATAAGTTCATCTATTTCTGGTTATTTCAACATTTTTCTCCTTTAATGCTCACAGAGATGAAATGGCATGACCTATTATGGAAAGTTAAAACTAACATTTAGATTATCAGAAAAATATAAAACACAGCAATTTTGAGGCATTGGTTCTTATTCTTACTTTCATTGATAGATGTCAACAGAAACTTGCAGGAAGTATATATGAGGCGCGTGACAAAGGAATGTAGTGCTCCTTAGCTTTGTCCAAATTGGTTAGTTGTCAGATTACCTTCAGCAGCCCCAATACACAACGCTATCTATATTAGGGATTACTACATAGAGAAATGTCAGCCATGACAGGGAGACAGGCATGTGACTGCCGTTCCCCGGCTGAGTTCCCCTGTGTATTAGGAATGTAAGAGGAGTTTTCATTTGCTTCAATTCTAAAGACAGCAGACCAAGCTTGGGGCCTATTGTAGGTAAGATGTTTGGATACTCTCTAAATCCTGATGTTGAAACCCTCAACCCAGGTATGATGGTGTTTAGAGGCAAAGCCTTGACCTAGCAATTAGACTCAGGCCGGGTCACAGGTGGGTCTCTGGTGTGATGGACGGTCCTTACAGGAAGAGAAAACACAGCTCATTCTCTCGCTTTCATGTTAGGACACCAGAAGAAGCCAGTAAGAAGCCCATAAGGCTTTCATGAACAAAACAAGTGAATATCCTGGCAGGTTGATCCCTGAGACTGTGGGACAGTAGCATTCATCACAGAACCACTGGACTTCTGAGCAATATTTGAGATTCACACCACAGTAGAAATGTCCCAGGAGGAAGTCTCCCGAGCGCCACTCTCCACAGAATTCAGACAACTGTCTTTCAATTGATTCTATTTTTTAAAAATGATGTCTCTTGCTTTGTTGTTTTTCTCAATCAGCAACAACATAGGAGGATAATTTTGTGGTGGCATGCTAAGGTCAAAGGTCATTTTATATCATCCTTTATTTTCAAAGGCAGTGTCACCTGTGGACATGTGGTCACCTCACAACCTAATGTAGATTCTCTCAGATGATCTCAGTGTTTCTAGTGTCCTGCTACCTAGGATATGTTCTCACCAAAGACCAAAAGCCCTTGAGGAAAACTGTCAGGACCTGTTCAAATAAAACTCCTTGCATAGGACAACTCATACATTGCTCCTTTCAGTACTAATTGGAATCGACACAACCAAACAAAAATCCAGCACAAATTCTCCCTCTATACATGACACATACAGTTCCATAGAAGCAGCAACTGAGTGAATTATTTTCTCAAGGTTCATAAAAATTACATAAAAGAGTGTCTTTTTACCAGCTGTCATCTCATTTCTTCCCAGAGGTGGTTACCAAACTCCACACATAGGGAGCAGATAGTCAACCCATAATACCACCAACATCCCTGTCAGGAGTGGTGACAGCAACCTTCCTTTACAATGTGCTCTTTGTGGGATTCATTAACAACATATTATTGTTGGCTCCCATAAGATGAACCTCTAACTCTGGAAGGTTTTCTTTACCTTAGCCAGGTGGGAATTGATCCATTTTGTGAAGGTGCGCTTCTGTACAATTTCTTGTTCATCTAGAAGGCAAAGAGTAGCTTTGGTTAGATAATCGAATATGTTACAAAGGTCATCATCAAATACTTGCTTATGCAACTTTAAAAGAGATTATAAAGTTCTTTTATCTTCTAGCTCAACTTACTAATCGTTACTTGAAGGTTCAGCACAGTTCTACATACATAAATAACTAAACCCATCCTTAAAAAGTTATTGGAAAGCTCAAGTCAGTTAAAATTCCAGCTTTGGAGTAGAAGCAGTGGCCATGATGTCCCATGGCCTAGATGAAGAGCTGTTGGCCTCTGTCTGTAAAGGTCAAATCCCTGTAGGTTAACCTTGCTCCTAGGCAGGCCCACCTCCATTAGAGTATTTGAGCAACACAAATTGGACTTAGGGAGGTGATACTGAATCTTGGAAGACTTGAAAGAGATGACTGTAATGAAAATACATTGTACGAAATTCTCAAATAATTACTAAATCATTATCATAAAACTTATTAGTGAATACCTTAGGTGTGTGATAGGCTAGCCCTATGTTTAGCTTCATTTACTAAAAGCTTACCAATGAATCACCCTCAACAAGACTGTTAGAAGTAAAAGTTCACTGAGAAAAACTAAGCAACAGTGTCTTCTGTTAGAGGATACAGTCAGTACTAGGTGAAAACAGAAGGGACAGATGGACGTGAATACATGAAGTCAGACGGGGAGACAGAGATGGAGATGGGCAAGCAAGGTGGGGTGCATGGAGTCACCCCATAAAGCATTCTGACAGAACAGTACACATGTCTCTGTTCTCTGCAGCTCACACTTTGGTGTAGGCAGAGCCTGTGACTTGTATCCAGCTCACACATTATAACAGAACAGCAGCATATCAACCCCGAGGTATTACTTTAAGTTGCTGACTGGAGTGAGAATTTTTCCTGGAGTTTCGAAGACTCATAGCCATGCTATGAACTCTCGGTAGAATAGGGTGATCGCAGGGACCTGATGCTCACCCTTTAGGAATGGAAACAACCAGCGAGAATCAGGGCCCCTAGGCTTACAAACTGCTGGAATGAATAGGGCTAACAGGCAAGCAACGTTAAAGTGGATCCTTCTTAGAAAGACTTCCGAATGAAAGAGAATGACACCCAGCAGACACCTTGTAGCCTGGGTGATCTGGAGCCAATGCAGGTGAGCCGCTCACAGACTCCTGGTGCACAAAAACTTGGAGAATGTGCCTGGTTGTTCGCCTTCAGGTGGTGATTTGTTACGCAATGAAAAACTAACAAAGGAAGAAAAGACCAGTGTCAGGAAGAGATTTGTGGGTGACTACCGGAGAGGGAACAGCTTAGGCACCTAGAAGGCATGGTTCAGCTGGCCATGCCCAATTCACCCACCAGTGCCAGCTTTGTAAGGCACCGTGCAGGATGCAGAAAGACAGACACAATCTCAGCACCTCTGTCTAGAGGGTGGATGCTCATGACTCTAGCTCTGCATCTGACCTTCCTTTTCTTTTTCTCAGAACATCTCAGAATGTCGGGCTGAGCGCAGAACTCACACTTCATCAAACATGATGATAAGGAAGAAATAAGCAAATGAATTCAGAAATAAATCATAAAACTTTTTAACCTGAAGGAAGTTTGGATTTATCTACCATGTTTACTGAATGCCATTATATGTTAATGTATTTTCAAATTGGTTTTTGTTTTAACTTTGAAGTTCATTATATAACCATTATTACAGTAGGTAAAATTCCTATGCATCAGACATTGATATGTATTTACCTGATTTATTTTAATTAACTATATGGTTATCATTCATAATGTATAATAAATTAATGTATTCACTCATTAAAATATGCAATGTATTTGATGTATTATGTGTTATATGTGCATGAGGGGAGTATATACGCATGTGTGCACCTTCAGATGGCAGAGAATGATGTCACTCACATCCCCTTCCATTTCCCATCCAGTTTTCAGAGACAAAGTCACTCAATGAACCTGAAGTTCACCATTGATAAGGGCGGTGATGTATGCTGTGAATATGTTTTATTGCTATTGGCTAATAAAGAAACTGCTTT
>NC_022034.1:15876518-15908267 GCF_000317375.1 Microtus ochrogaster | reverse complement strand
CAGGCAGGATATCCAAAGGGAGATATATAGAGAGAGATTAAGTCAGGGAGAAGCATGTAGCCACAGACAGGGAAAGATGTCTCTGCTGGAGCCCACCAAAACTTTGCCAGTAGGTCACAACCCCGTGGTGATGCATAGATTAATGTAGATGGGTTAGATTAGGATATAAGAGTTAGTCCGAAATACACTTAAACTATTGACCAAATAGTATTGCAAATAATATAGTTTCTGTGTGTTTATTTTGGGACCAGGCAGGACAGAAACCTCCACCAACACACCATTTTGGCTAGACTGGCTGAGAGCAAACTCTTGGGATTCCACTGTCTCAATTTCCCAATTCTGGGTTTCAGGGCAGATGGCCATGCCTGGATTTTATATGGGTGCTTGGAATTAGAACTCAAGTTCTCTCTTTTGTACAGAAAGAGTTCCAAGTCATCTTCCCACCCCCAACTCACTCAGAGCTTATAACCAACAAGTAACCAAAAATAATCACAGGCTTTAGTTTACAGAAAAGAAAATTGAACCACATAGTGTGAAGTAATTTTACCAAAGTAACTCAATGGCAGAGCCTTGTTTTAGATTTCAGAAAAGAAGTCAGATCCTGCAACATCATACAGCTACTTAAGGAAAACATGAAACTAGACTATTAATCTTACCCAATGTGATCACCTGAGAAGAGTAAAATCATGGTTGAGTAGGTTTCAATCTGACCTTTAACCTTTGGACTCTACAAATAAATACATATTGCAGCAATGTAATCTTAACATACAAGTTTGATAAATTTCAGAGTTTCATAATCTATAAACTACAATTCTAAATCTTTGACTATAGACACATTGGAAACATGTATGACATTTTTCATTCAGCTGGGACCATATAGAACTTTACAAACCATGATGCCATTGCTTTAAAATGTGAAAAGGAATAAGCACAATATGTTTGTGTAGAATCTCACAAATTGAGGGATGCCCGCTGGAGCTGCCATACTGGGCTACATCAATCCCATTGGAGGCTAAGTTGCTGGAATTTATTTTGACTTCACCTAAAAGATTTTCTTTTAACATAGGTTTTCTTTTATGAGCCTGATATACACCTAAATACCAAATTATCCTTTTAAATTGTGCATACAAAGAAAGACTTTATTGAGACACCAAAGACATACAAATCCCACAATAATATCTATCACACACTGCCAGCATAGTTCTAAGTAAAGGATTTCTAACCTTACTACCACATTCCTAAAAGAAGAACACATTGTAAACTTTCATTGATGTGGGATTCCCCTCAGTCTGCTGTGAATATGTTTTATTGCCATTGGTTAATAAAGAAGCTGCTTTGGCCTGTGGCAGGGCAGAATATAACTAGGCAGAAAAACTAAACTGAATGCAGGGAGAAAGAAGGTGGAGCCAGGCAGATACCATGTAGATGCCCAAGAAGCAAGATGTGTTATAATAAACCACAAGCCTGATGGCAAAATATAAAATAATATAAATGGATTAATTTAAGATGTAAGAGCTAGCTAGAAAAATGCTTGAACCATTGGCCAAACAGTGCAGTCATTAATACCGTTTCTATGTGATTATTTGGGTCTGGACAGCCAGGAAACAAAAGTGCTGTCTCCATTTACATGATGGTTCTCAAATGTTTTGAGCTAACTGCATGACTGGGCACCCCCTTCAGGTCTAGGTGCTTGTTCACTCACTCAGGGTTAGGAGGAACATAGCTGAGAGCAGGCCCCGCAACTCAGCACTCCCCACCTGGGCAGGTAGCAGGATCAGGTCTGGCAGGCGTGCCCAAGCAGGAAAGCGTGGTGGATTCCTGCTGCTATTCACAGAGACATTTCCAGGTTGCAAAAAATGTTACATGGCAGATTTAGCTTTTATTCATACAAAAAAAGGTATATGTGCTGCATGGTGCTTCCCAGAGTTGAGGTGGTGAGCATGGATCCCACCCAGCAGTCATGGAGCTAACGGTAAACATACCTCCACCACATTAAAAGGTTGAGACAGGCAAAGCCAGTATCCAGGGCTGCTGCGACTACACTGTTTATCATTTTTAAAATGTTGTTAGCCAGAAGAGGGTTTTAGGTACCCAATAGAACAGATTCAGAAATAAAAAAAACCTCTAAATGAGACACAGTGTGTTTAAAAAATGTATGCAGGCTTGGGAAAGAGAGAAAAAAGAATATAGACAGTTATAAAAATAAACAGTTTTAAAAATAAAACAAAGTCTTTAAAGAGACAGTAAAAATAATATAAAACAAATAATCCATGTAAACACAGAAAATATACAGAGTCTGGATTATGCATATCATTGTATTTTCTTTGAGTTTTTTACTACAAAGATACATTTAATTCTGGGGGCTGCTAAGCTAAACCAACATATACATTTTAAAGATATCTTGACTTGAAAATTTAAGTCTAAGGATATATTACTTTGGAAAAAAAGGTTCCACTGTTGTTTTCATAGAAGATGAAAACTTGTGGATTCCTTCCAGGTTAATGTGGTTTGATGGAACAAGACTCCCTGAAAGGTCTCCATGAACCCTTAAAATATTTCTCTCAACAAACAGCACAAAGCAGTTTGGAAAAACAATGCCCAAATTCCCAAGATGATTGTTTATAAATGTTTTATTTTCATTTTAAAAGGGTTAGTTATAAATGATTAATGGTCTCTGTCAATTTCTTTTTTAAAAAAGTAAGGGGGATATGATATAGAGATGAATATTTTGTATTGGTATGGATCTTGGTCTACTGCTATAAAATTAAAGTTTATTTTTATACTGTATATATATATACATGTATATATAATACATACACACCTATATTTCTGCTCTTGTTTAAAGTATTGTATTTGTACAGCTCATTTAAAAATATAATGTATAATTAAATACAGATTAATAGATAGTCATCTGTAATAATCAAACTTATAGTCATGTTAGTTTTCTAAATATGCAAAGATATACTTTAGTTATACAGATAACCTTCAATACTTAAAAGAACCTATAGAATATGGCATTTAAAGGGCTTTAAAAACTTAGACTTTTCTCAGCAGCAAGGCATATCTGCTTCTGTTAGCACCAATTACTTCAGAGAGGTTGATAGGAACTGAAGAAACTCATTATAGAATTTGCCTTCAATGTAAAAAGCCTAGTCATTTGGGCAAGAAACTGCTCTTTCTTGGAATACTTGATGGTATGCTGTATAAACTGAACATGCAGGACCTACAGAAAAATGACTGCTGAACTTGCCAAAAAAAGGTGAGACAGTCCTTCAGGGTTCCTGCTTCATTAAAGAGTCTGCTGGACATTCTGCAGGACACAGAAGAAAGTGACTGACAAATTGCCAGTATAGGCAGAACTGTCTTTCAAATTTCCTGCTTCATGGAAACGTCTGCAGGATACTGTGGGCCTGTGGGCTGAAGATGGATGTGTCAACATTACAGAAGAACTTTGGGTGACTATCCAGGCAGCCAGATGTCTCTGTCAATTCTAGAGTTTTCGAAGTTGCTTACAATGCACTTCTGTTTACTTAGATAATGTTATATCCTTCTGGGATCTTTGATGGAGTTGAAGACAGATAGTCATATTTTTCCTTAGTTATGATAAAAGACAAATTAGGTATAAAACTTTAGACTCACAAAGAAATATTGCAACTGTAATTCTTATTCAATACCTGTTTTGTAATTTTACTATGTTAAAGTTAAAATCTTCCTTTTTAATTAGACAAGAGAAGATGATGTGGGATTTCCCTCTATATGCTATGAATGTTTTATTACCATTGATTAATAAAGAAGCTGCTATTCGCCTATGACAAGGCAGAATAGAGCTAGTCGGGAAAACTAAACAGAGGGCAGGAAGAAAGAAGGCGGAGTCAGGCAGATGTCATGTAGATGCCCAATATACAAGAGTGAAGTAACAAACCACGAACCTCTTAGTAAAATATAAAATGACAGAAATGGGTTAATTTAAGATGTAAGATAGCTAGGAATATGCTTGAGCCATTGGTCAAACAGTGTTGTAATTAATATAGCTCTTATGTGATTATTCAGGTCTGGGCGGACACGGAACAAAAGTGCAGTCTTCACTTACATTTTTCTTTCAGAAAATTCTCATTTTTAAATGTAAAAGTGAAATAATTCACTTCCAAACTTGCCAACTAAATCTCTTTGTGATAACTTAAGTGATTTAAATTGCAGAAGAGATACAATCCTGCAGCAAAGCTCAAACTTAACCAAAACACAAGTATAAGCTGTTTCTATATTGCTATCGACAAGGAATCAACTTGTGACATAGCCAGTAAGGTTCCTTTGTGCACATGTCACCATTTAAATGTGCTTAGTAGAAGTAGTCTGAGTGATGTTCTGTTTTCTGCCCTTCAGAACCTTGTGATATAGCCTCAAGTGTTATTACTATGTACACATCCTATCTCGTGTCTTTTTCATACTTTTCTTTCATACTTTCATACTTTTGAACACAGTGAACTTTATCTGTAGCTCATAACTGAATTGGGCACCCTACTTCCAAGAACCACAGAGAGCAAATTGTTCATTTTATGTCAGCTTTATTCCCTGTCTTTTTTTTTTTTCAACATCGTCGACTATCTCTTCATCATAGTATTTTTTTTTCTACTAAACACAATTGAGTTCATTTTATTCTGGCCATCTAATCCAGAGCATGAACCCTGACCCGAAATGTGGCTAGTGTACCCAGTGCCATTCCTTTGGAGAGAACTCACTTTACTTCTGCAAATGGGTACTAAGTGCAAAGAGTTTCTTGATTAGGAGTGGGGGCCTGTGCCCAGTTCCCCTTCTCAGTTCTGGGAACCCATCTGGCTTGGGCTTCTGCAGGCCCTGTCCATGCTGCCAAGTCTCTGTAAGTCCATACATGGGTCAGTACTCTTTTTTTTTCTGTTTCTTTTTTATTTATTGAGAAAAAGGGAAAAAAAGTTTCCCCCTCCTCCCAGCCTCCCATTTCCCTCCCCCTCCTCCCCCCCTTCTCCCCCTCCCCCTACTCTTCTCCCCCTCCCTCTCCAATCCAAAGAGCAGTCAGGGTTCCCTGCCCTGTGGAAAGTCCAAGGTCCTCCCCCCTCCGTCCATGTCTAGGAAGGTGAACATCCAAACTGGCTAGGCTCCCACACAGCCAGAACATGAAGTAGAAGAAAGTGTGGAATATATACACAGTAGAGTACTACGCTGCGGTAAAAAACAATGACTTCTCGAATTTTGCATGCAAATGGATGGAAATAGAAAACACTATCCTGAGTGAGGTAACCCAGACACAAAAAGATGAACATGGGATATACTCACTCATAATTGGTTTCTAGCCATAAATAAGGGTCACGGAGGCTACAATTGGTGAACCGAAAGAAGCTAAATAAGAAGGTGAACCCAAGGAAAAACATATAGTCATCCTCTTGCCTATGGGAAGTAGACAAAATTGCCGGGGAGAAAAGTGGAATCTTGGGAGTGGGGTGGGTTGGGGGTAAGGGGAGATGGGGAGAGAAAAGTGAGAAGGGGAGGATGGAGGGAACTTGGGGAAACAGGATGATTGGGATAAAGGAAGGCTGGATAGGGGAGCACAGAAGCACAATTCTTAGTTAAGGGAGCCACCTTAGGGCTGGCAAGAGACTTGAATCATAGTATTTTTGTGTTTTTATATTTTAAACTAATTTTTAGTGTGTTAGACACCATTAGAATGTTTTGGAACAATGCGTTGCTGTTACTTTCCTTCCGTACTCTGTCTGTCCCATACTACCACCCTGCCTCCATCCTTCCCCAGCACCAACACTTTCTCTTTCCTGTCTCATGTGCTCTCTTGCCTAATCCCTAGTAGTCTTCCCTCTCATCCTGTACTACCCTCTCTTGATTTCTTTTTATATATACACACATGCACATTATAGGCTAGGAGCCACATTCACATATGTACACATGCACATTATATTCTAAGAGCCATATTTACATACACATCTGCACATTATAAGCTAGGAGGTACATTTACATATACACACATGCACACCATAGGCTAGAATCTATGTTTACATATACACAATGAAACATTGCTCATCTATGAAAAAAAATAAAATCAATTTGTATGAAAATGAACGATCTGGAAACTCTGATATTAAATGTGATGACCCAATCTGAGAAAAACAAAAACTGCATATTCTTTCTCCCCCATACGCGGACCCTAATTCCTTTCAGAGAAACAGGGGATTCCCCATTATTCAGTCCGTTGCTTGGAGACCATCCCTGAGCCGTTGACCCTCCACACTCCCACAGTAAATCTGTAAATAATTTCTGTTTGAACTCCTATCTCTCCTATATCAATATCTCTTCTCCAAGACCCAGTCCCTTTCCACCTTTAAGTTAAGTCTGACTGATTCATCCTCATGTAGCCCAACACCGCAAAGAAGACCATTGCATCAGTGAGCTTGAGATGTAACTCATGCTCGCTCAGCATGCCCTGACTTCCATCTCTAGTGTCCTATTGCTCCCACTGCCAAAGAAAGAAAAGATGGACACACTTTCAAAGAAAGGCTTTGTTCCTACTTGGGACAACATGGCAGTGCAACGGAATGGTCAGACTGGAAAGAGGATCTCCAAGCAGCCTTTCGGGGACCATAAGGGAATGTACAGACTGCCATTTCATCCTAATCATATGTGTTTTATACATGTTTACATGTTTATTATAACTCTAGCATGTTGAACAGATTCTTTAAGAATGTATTTCTGAGACATGAAGACCTTAATGCTTGATAGACACCATAAATTGTATCAGAACTGTAATATTATCAAAAGTCAAATAGTGAAGTCCTAAGTGGGTCCATCTTTAATCACTGTCATAGTTAACAGTAAGAGCACTGAAAAAAGAAAGTGTTGTGTAAACAAACAGATGTATTTTGTGTTGAAATTGTCAAGCCCCATAAAAAGAATATTAAATTCAGAAGAAGCTTGCCTTAGGTTAGTTCACAGCATTTACATTTGAAGATTGCTGTTATGCCCTGAAAGTATCTTTAATGGAGACACTTATAGAATACTCTTGGACATCTCATTTACCTGAGGAAGGTGGAATCGTCATAGAGAAAATGACATATTTTAACTCATAATGTGGGCTTGAGAGGTGACTCAATAGATAATGCTTGCTACATGATTATGAAGGCCAAATATATGTTTAGTACATCAACTTACACTAAAGAGATAGCACAGTTCATCCAATGAACAGTAGACATCAGATTCATGGCACTGTATCGCTAGGATAAAGGTTAAGAAACCATGAAGTGCAGCCACAAGCTACTGCTAACCAGAAACAGAAGGACTATCCTTGCCAGTAGGTTACAATGACCACATGCACTTGATGAAGTTCAAAAGGACTTTGAATCTGATGTCTAACATCTCTCCAGTTTGTTCAGTCTAGAACAGAAATAAACATCCATTGCAACCTCCTGGCTGCCCCATTATTGTAGTTAGATTACTGGGGGCAAACAATCTCTGTTTAGAGTCCAGGTCTATGGAGGGAAGGTGCTAACATGGAGCTTCATCTATACCGGAACCAGATACAACGCATAAGCTAGGATTCAGAGCTTGATGACGGGATTGGTGATAGATGAGACTTTTGGCATCTTGGAGACATGTATTTTGCATGTAGAAAAATACAAAGAATGGTAACCTGAAATTGAATTTAAATTTCAAACCACAAACTCTTGTAGTTCCCATATGCATTCACCTCTGTAATATGAGTTTGTACTTTCTCCCACCAAAAAGGGTAGAACTAATTTTTTCTTCCCTTAAGTTGATCTCATATTGTATTGATGGGATTAACAGTGCAGCAATAATGACCTTATGTTCTGATTCCAGGTTTTAAGACAGCAGCTAGTCCACCTTGGTGTCCAGGATCACTGTCTGAGAATTACTGTACCAGAAAAGCAGTCTGTTTCAGAGCCCTGAAACGTCACATCTCACAGTCATCGCCAACTGTCAAACAAGTCAGCTTGAGTACTGGAGTTCAGCCAGCGCTGCAGATGAGTTCAGCCCCAGGAGAACCCAGGGAGTCCAGCAAGCCATCTGATGCTCACGTTCCTCTGTACCCCAACAAACTTCAGCACATGGTCCTCATGGGAAGAAAGCTTTCTCCCCGGATTGTTCCCCAACCACCTAACCTCCTTCTTGTCACATTGTCTTAGATAGGTATCTTTTAAAAATCTATCCATATTTGCTTATAACTAACCAGACAAGCATGCTCTGTGACCAGAAGTGACTGGTTTTTTTTTAAATTTTTATTTGTTTGTTTATTTTTGAGATAGGGACTCACTGTAGCCCCACCCTACTGATTTAGAACTTGCTATGTAGACAACATTGGTCTCAAACTCAGAGTCACTTAACTGGCCTCCTGAGTGCTGGCATTAAAGACTTTTGCCACCATGCCCAGCCTGTCCATGTTTTAAGCCACAAAACTGTGGAAGGGTTTGTTATGTAACAAAGATTAACTAAAATAGTTTACTTATGTGACAGACTCATTAACACAATGTGTGTGTGCGTGTGTGTGTGTGTGTGTTCTTTCTGTGATGAAAAGATTCCAGGTATACTTCTTTGGTCTCATCCTCTGGGATTTTGGTGTTCTGATGAAATTAATAGCAAGGAAAAATGCCAAGAAACGGAAATCAGTTACTGTGCCTAAGACCCAGCATGAACTAATGGCAAAGCTGGACAGAGACAGGGGAACAAAGATCCACAGACTCTCAGAGAGAGTGATGCCCTTGAGGAAAAGGGGACAAAGCACACTTTTGGGACCCTGAATGCTCTGGTTACTCCTTCCATCCCTTTTCAAGTAGTTGCCAGTAAACACAAACTTTTCTTAAGACTTTGAGAATCAGAATTATATTTCTTTGGTATGTAAAGCCAGTGACTAGAACCAAAGAACCCGGTTTGTCAAAATCACATTTCAGCCAGGAAGTTGTGGTGCATGCCTTTAATCCCAGTACTAGGGAGGCAGAGGCAGGCGGATCTTTGTGAGTTCGAGGTCAGCCTGGGCTACAAGAACTAGTTCCAGAATAGGCTCCAAAGCTACAGAGAAACCCTGTCTTGGAGAAAAATTCATATTGCAAAACACAGTAGTGCCCTTCACTTTCGATGTAAGGCTTAAAGGGTAAGAAGGAAAGAATTATCTAAGTCCCTAAGATAAGGTTTCTTAGCCCCAGCACTTTTGACATTATGAATGAGATAAAACTGTGTGGTTGTCCTTACCATTCCAGATGTTTGATGGCATCCCTGCTTGCTGCCTTTTAGATGCCAGCAGCACCCCAAGCCCAATGGGGCAATTAAAGACACTTACAAGCACTAATCATTCCTACTGGAGGTCAGAATCATCTTAGTTGATGACCTAAGCTCTGTCCCAGGCATGCACATGGGCAGGGACCAGCAGGAATCCTGCCTGTTGCTGGCAGGATAATTTTTTTGAGACAGAGACTCACTGTGTAAGTTTTCAATTTAATTTCTTTTATTCCCACACTATTTATCATATTTGGCTATTTCTACAGTAAATCTGCTTATTTGGGTAAAAATCTTTGTTCTTATAATACGGTGTTTGTAAAATGCCAAAATTCAGTGAGGCTAAGAACTTCAGTGGAAGTTATTTAGAAGTTATATAACATTAGCCAACCTAATTGAAATTTTACATGATATCTGACATATGTTGTCAGTCAAATCTAATCATTTATGATAGAAAAGAAAAGGGTGGGGAGAAGGTGTGTCTATCCTGATATTGTGTTTGGTTTATGTTGCTACAATAAATGTAATTTTTGTTTCAAAAAACACAGGACAAATTATAAAATATAATTGATAAGCTTGAGGAAGCTATTGTTAGCTAAAAATACAATCTGTTGTAATTTTCATAACATTTTCCACTTGCCATTCTCAGCGAAGGAAAATTAGACGGTATATTTTGTTAGTTGAATAATTGTATTTGTTAGGTGGAAACAGTTAAGCATGGATGGTTTAGTAGCACACTCATCAGATGATGTACGCTGGCTTAGCTGCAGGGATGAAGCTGTGGGGAAATACTTGGGTTTCGTGGGACAGCTTTACCCTCCTGAGGAAGCACAGTAGTGAGAACCCTAATCAAAACTATTTGTAATCTTATTTTTATCTGACCTAATGTGAATACTTTTCTCTGAAGGGGTGTAAATGCCTTTTATTCCAGTTGAGGGGCACACATAATAAATGTCATGGGTGCCATGTGACAATTCTTAGACGCTGGGATGGAAAACAGGGCTGCTGGCCTGGATGTCTTCACAAAGGTCTATGTACAGGACAGTGGTGGAGATGTGTACCTGGGAGAGAAACAGTCATACTAAAGAGACAAACCAGTGCACATAAGCAGAGAGGCAGAGAGCAGAGTCTCCTGGGGCAGTGCCTGCTGGCAGCCCCTTTAATGCCCTTTAGGTCTGTCTAAACATAATAAATTGCAATTGTTTCAGCAAGTTTTCCACACTTGGGACATCCTTTACTTATGGATACAGCTGCTGTGTGCTGCAGTTTTTGCAGAGAAAACGGCCACACAGTGATGCGACTAGAACGCATTGTGTCTGCAGAACTGGTGAACTGACACATTCCTGCAAGTTCATCTCATTGGATTTCATAAGGGAACCGCTGACAGAGCCTGTGTCACGGACCCAGATATAAACTAGGAAGCTAAAACAAAGTGGAGGTTAAACAACAAAGATGCCACTATGGACCTGGAGGGACTGTGAGGAGAGAGAGACAGAGAGACAGAGACAGAGAGAAGGGAGGGAGGAAGGGAGGGAGGGAGGGAGAACACCCTGTGAACTCTCTTCCACGAGAACATAAAGAAATTGACCTCACAGAATTGAGGGGTAGAGTGGTGGTTACCCCAGGCCAGGGAGTGTGGTAGTAAGGAGGGGTCAGTGGTCGTGGATAGTATGAATGAATTCTGGTGTTCTATGGCATTATAGGGTAACACTTTTGATAATAATGCATTACACCCCGAAGAAGCTCAGCAGTACATTTAGACGTACTCCTTATAGATGGAGATGAAAGTTAAAAGTGACGTTTATGTTAATTGCACAAACTCATTATCTAACCTATTGAAACATCCAAACATTGCCTCATAGTATGCAAGCATCAGGTGCCAGTCAAAAATAAAACGAACTTTAAAAGAAAATAGATAGATGACTATTATAAAGAAAACTATAAGTACAGATATTTATAAAATATAATAAAGTCTAAAAAATAATGAAATTTAAAGTAGTTGATATTCAGATTTTCAGACTCTTACAATAAGTTAATTTAATTTTAACCAGGCATATAAACTCATTTTTTTTTTGGTGTGTTTGTGTGGCACTTTTCCCTGGACCCATCTCGTGTGCATCAAACTGAGAAGATGGTTTGGTGTTCCTGAAGTCTAGCATGGAATACAGAAATCAAAAGAAATTGCAGCACAGTCCACGTTTTATGTGAGAAAGAAAAATTAACTGCAGCAGTGTGAAATACTTTATCAGGTTAAAAAAGTGCAAAAACGTGACTGTTACCGTGTTGAAGACAATGTGGGTGAGGAGATGCCCCAGCCAGCTCCACCGTGTGCTAGCAGGGGAGCTTTGGGGACTACCACTGCTGCAGCGGAGGGTTTCTTCTATTCAGCTACACGAGAATGGCATGAAGACAGCTGATTCTGCTGTGTTTCCAGCTAGCGCGGAGGCTCAGAAGAGCTAGGCCATTGTGTCACATGCCAAAAAGTCATTTCACACACAGATGAACTGCCCTTGATTCTGTCAAAACGCCACAACCATGGACTCCCCTTTTCTGGTCAGAAGGAAGTGGAATATTGGAAGTTTCCTGAAATACCTTCATACAAACACATCAATGTTAACACATGAACATGCTAAAGTTCAGCCTAGTGAGATGGCTCAATGGGTAATAAGAGGCACTTGCCACCAGGTTCAGTCTTCAGATCCACATGCTAGGAGTACATACTACATACATACATACATACATACATACATACATACATACATACATGCACAGTACAACTCAAAAGAGTTGTACATGCATTATGTTGTACTATGAACTCTACACTCTACACGTGTGCAGTGACACAGGTGTCCCCACGAATACATACACACAATAAATAGATAGATATGAAGAACTATCTGTGGATCAGAACACAGTGTTTTATTCAGTGTAGATGAGGAAGGGGGATGTAGTAGATCACACTATTAAGGAATGTAGTACCTCAAAATCAGTGCAGGTTTTAAAAATAAACAAATATTATTTCCCAAGAAAGTATAACTTTTCTGTAATGTATGTGTTCAATATTTGGCTTTTGTTTTTTTTCTTATTAAACTTTACCTTTTATCTTAATCGGGTTCAAGTTTATATTTTCATCTTTTGAGATTCTACATTTTGCATTATTGCTAATATTATTTTTCGTTTTTACTTCATGCCAAGCTTCTTTTATTGCCAGACATCTTAATTTTTTTTATCATTTTCCAAATATAAGTAAAATAACTTGCTATGTTTTGACTTTTATCTTATGATGTCCATCCCTTCGAGATGCAAAAGACATTACAATGTTAACACTCACTAGGGATGAGATCAGGTGCCTGATCTACAGAGTGAGTTCCAGGACTGTCTCCATAGCTACTGAGAAACCCTGTCTCAAAAAAAAAAAAAAAAAAAAAAAAAAAAAAAAAAAAAGAAAGAAAGAAAGAAAAGAAAAACCTAAGAGTTTAAAAGAGTAAAGTTAAATACAGAGTTAAACCGCAATTTAATAAGACATGTTGAAAATTTCAGTCTCAAAATGTTTCTTCCCAGCGTGTGAGCTCAGGACCCTGAAAGACTTCACTGGGTCATCAGTCGTGTAATGACCAACATGACCACCAGAGGGCTGTAGCTCCCAGCTGCTTCAGGAGTGTGGTGCCATCCTGACGTTTCTGTCAGTGAGCATCTTCCACTGATATCCATGACCCCATGCCACATCTTCTCACAGGGACTTCACTGACAGATAGCATCAGCTGTTACTAGTGGATATTTTGGGTCCCAGCCCAAAACCATGCATGAGTAAGCTTATATGTGATGTACTTGTGTTTATATTTGAGTAATAAAATTCTATCATTCAGTTAGGGCCTATGTGGCTGGCATGACATTGCAGATAGTTATCACTTCCCTTCTCTGATTCAAACATTGCAACAGCTCAGTAAGGCGACATCAATACCTGTCTATCCCAATTAGTCCTCCTACCCACTGTAGCTAGGAGGAAATGTCACTCCTTACATCTGAGCCTCTTCCTCCTAACTCAGAAGAAAAGGCTGTGTTAGAGACACCATGAGGACAGCTGAGCCCTTCCTACCTCCAGCCCAGCTGCATAGTTTGGGATACTGGGGCTAGCAAG
Source organism: Microtus ochrogaster (assembly GCF_000317375.1). Classification (NCBI taxonomy): domain Eukaryota; kingdom Metazoa; phylum Chordata; class Mammalia; order Rodentia; family Cricetidae; genus Microtus; species Microtus ochrogaster. Next base: position 15,894,865 of record NC_022034.1, on the reverse strand, counting down.
GTAAATCGACTTGCCCAAAGAGACACGGATGACACCAAATGACAAGCCATCCACATCTGTCTAGTGCCCGAACCTGGGCTTTCAATCACTTTGCTCCACTCTCGTGTACTAATTGCCCAGAGAAGTTTCCAAAATATTTTCAGATAAAACATCTGAGCCAACAATAGGCAAGATAGACACTATTCTAAGCTTAAAGACAGGTGATCCAGTGTCCAAAGTAGTGTCTCAGCAAGTACAGGCCTAAGTCTAGGGAAATCCTTCTATCATCGTGGCCCCCATTTCCCATATAAGCAACGATTGGGTTAGAACACACCTGAGTGGTAGATCTGACTGCTTATCTAAGCCCCATGTATTCCAGCATCTTTCTGAGCTAAAAAAAAAAAAAAAGTGCCCTGCCCCGTGACATTTTGACTGCCTCCCTATACTCCTCTCACTTTTTCCATCCTGATTCTCAGTCTCTCATTGCTGCCCTGGGCCCCTCATCAGGAAACAGAGTGCAGCCAGATGTTCTCAGAAGCTGGCTTGTGTAGGCGCCTGCAGCGTTGTTTCCTGTCCACACATAGCCACCTTTGCAGCTGCCCCGTAATCATGCGTATCTATGGAAACTCTCTCTGGAGAGAGGGTTTAGCGGATGAGCTCTCAGTCACAGCGTTAGGGGTATAAGGAAAGCAGGACTGCGGGGAGGGAGAGGCCGAACCGAGATGCGATTTTATCTCTCAAGTCCAGGTAGTCTTGAGTTACGCTCTCAATAGAAGCAAGGAACAGAGACTTCATCTGTTGATCAGTTGCAGGATATGGGCTCTCTGGAGGGGAGAGACTGCTCAGAGGTGGAGGGCGAGTCCTGATTACCTGGCAGCTTCAGGGTGATGGAGAATGAGTGTTCCGAACTGGAGGACAAGCCCAGCCTGTACGGCGGAGCGCCAGCTGTGTTCGTGGCAGTGCTAGTTATTAAGTCCAAAGGACAAAGAGGGCTGCAGCTCTCATTTGTCGCATGTCGCATTAGAGACATTACATTCAGAGGGAATCAAGTGTTGCCCCCCAGGTGTGCTAGACACCCAGAGCCAAGCCCTTTATCACCACGACACGCTGCCCCTTCCACTTACTTCAATGTGCCTAAGGCCCTCTTGGTGTGTCTTGGATTCAAGACTGTGAACACATTGGTTGGTGCAGGAAAAAGAAGAAGATCACAGCTGTCAGTCAGGAGACTGCCAGTTACATCAAGTCGTCTGAATAGTCCAAGCACATTAGCTTTCTGATTACTTAGAGTTTTTTCTTACTGATTTATACACTTCCTAGGTTGAACCAGCCAGGCCTGTTGTGCCTTTCCACACTCAGAGACAGCCAGCACGGCTTCTGACTTCTCTCACCACGAAACTCCAGCAACTGCTCTCTACTTTGCCTCTCTCCTTGACCACCATGTCACCACCCTTCCACGTTGGTGTTTCAATGCAGGAGATGCCTATGTCTCACCTGATAAAGGTGGTCATCCAGGAGTGCACAAAAATTAAGAGCTGAGGACTTACCAAGGAGGGACGTGTAACGTGCTTTTTAAAAAAATTGTGTGTAGGGGTCTGTGATGTGTGTTGTGTGTTGTGTATATGTGTATGGTATGTGTGATGTGTATTGTGTGTTGTGTATATGTGTATGGTATGTGTGATGTGTGTTGTGTGTTGTGTATATGTGTATGGTATGTGTGATATGTGTTGTGTGTTGTGTATGTGTGATGTGTGTTGTGTATATGTGTATGTTATGTGTGATGTGTGTTGTGTGTTGTGTATATGTGTATGGTAGGTGTGAGAGCGGGTGACCTGCTGAGGTCAGAGCTATCGGATCCCTTGAGCTGGAGTTATGAACAGTTGGGAGCCTGCATATGGATGCCGGGAACCAATCTCTGGTCCTCTGGACAAGCACTGTGTGCTCTGAACTCCAGAAACATTCCCCTCTCCCACCTATCTTCGTTTGTTTTTGGGGGTTGTTGTTTTGAGGCAAGGTCTCAGTATGTAGCCTTGGCCAGCCTAGAACTTAACTACATAGGTCAAGCTGGCCTCCAACTCATAATGATCCTCCTGTCTCTGCCTCCCATGTGCTAGGATTGAAGATGTGCCCCACCATGCCCAGTCTTAGTCCTACTTTTATTATTTGTAATTAATTTAATTACATGGAAGTAAGTTTATCTACATGTGGGTAAGTGCACATGGATGAGAGTGTGCACGGATGTCAGAGGTGTGGGCTCGTCCTGCCGTTAGAGTTATCGGTAGTCGTAAGCTGCCCAATGTGGGTGCTGGGGATTGACTTCTGATCCTCTACAAGAGCAAAGGGCTGGTGTTGTGGAGACTCCTTCAGCCAATAACCTTGAATACTTGTTCATTTGGGGTGTGGTCTCATGTACTATAAGTGCAGACAAAAAGCATGTGTGGTCGGTCCCCTTTACTACGGGAGTCGGCTCCCAGTTCCCAGTGCATGCAGAGAACTGTGGATCACCACCCCTACTGTAAGTTTGTCTCCAAATAAATAAGCCTTTGTTCTGCACCATTCCCGGCTACTGTGGAACTCTTTGATACTTCTACAGCCTCTTCTACCCACTGAGCCATCCTTTCAGCCCCTAAGAAGACCACTGAATGAGAACAAAGCTTCTGCCTGGAACTTACTTCCTCTGGTTTTCTATAGGCTCATTATTCTCTGTTGTCTTAAACTAGCTATCTTTCAAATTCCCTGAGTACAGGTGATGGACATCCCACCGACGCAGATGGGGGATGAGAGAAGGAAGCAATAGAATAAGAAATCACAGAAAGGTATAATTTGCAGAATATCCATTCCCTATAAAAGGAACTGTATTGTATTCTTTTGCTACCAGGCTTGGTTGTACTTTTTGTTACAGTCTTTATATCTATGTTCTTCCTTTTGTCAAAGCCTAAAAGTATTTTTAAATCACATCCTTATAGTCTCAGCCCCATTCCAGTATTTTAATACTATTGATTTTAGAAGGCACATCATTTCATGGAAATTCTGAATGATTAGAACCAAAGAAATCTTAGCCAAAACTCTGCAAAATATAAACAAACTCACATCACTTGATAAATGTGTGACTGAAGCTGTTGAATATGATTAAATTACATGGCTTACATGGATGAAATTTTGAGAGACTAAATAAACTAAAGGGCTGTTAACATTTGGTATTTTTGGTATAACCAATTAGTATATTCCAAATTTTAACCCGTTCATGATTAGATATTGCATTTTATTTAAAAGCCATAAATCTGCATCAGAAACGGCTCGCCTCGGTGGCCTGGATCAGAGCAGCAGAGGACTAGCATGTGCATGTTTGTTTCCCAGTTAGAGGAACTGACTCTCATTCCTTTTCACGCACTGTGAATCAGTACTGAGCAGTTTCTTGTGATGCCACAATCCCAGCGTCAGGACTATTCCAGTGGACCCAGGTCCTGTTCTACTTCAGCTGAGGCGGGCTTTCATGGACGCAGATGAAGGCCTATGCTAAAACTAGCACAGCTGCTGTGGGCTCGGAGTTCAGAATACTCTCTGTGGACTCCATTGTCAGGTTCATCACAGTGGACAATATCTCTGACCCTTCTCAATGTTACAAGACAGACCCTGGGTACTCAAGCAATAGATCCATATATTCCATGATCTAACCACCAGTTGATCCTGCTTTAAGACACCAGAAAAAAGCCTTTAGCTGGTCTGCCTGCAATCTTTGGACTGAATGACTGGTGGGTAAATAGTTTTGTTTTCAAAGACTGGAAGAGGTGCCAGTGACTTCAAATTCTTAGTCACCAAGAGACGCCCAGAAGATTCACAAATAACCTTATGATACCATAAAAGGGGCAAAATAAATCAATAGTAACTCTAAAAACATGGAGATAGATGAACTTCCTGGCAAAAAATTCAAAGTATTTTTAAGGAAGAGATAAGAACTGTTCCAGATAAAAGCTGAGGGAGTTCATCACTCTTAAGTCTACCTTAAAGAAATGCTAAATGACTTGTTCAAATAGAAATAGAAAATTATTATAGTATGAAAATATGAATAAGAAATTCACTATAAAGCTAGCAATATAGGCAAATTTAGAAACACCCAGTTACTGTGATGGCCATGCAAATAACTGTTAAGCAAAGCAAAAACTAAGAACAAAAGTAATTAAGATAACTATGATTATGATAATGTGATAATAGTTAAATGAAAGATGCACATTGTGATGTCAATAACAAGGCATGGGAGAAGTTAAAACAGATTTTTAAGAATACAGTCAAAAGTTTACCTTCAGAATGTTTCATATAAATCTCCTGTTAACCATGAATGAAAAGATAAATAGAGTTTATAGAATTTTTTTAAACAAAATATAAAGGTGAAAGCAAGCATGTCCTTGCAAACAATCATCAACTCACAAGAGACAGAAGACAGAGAGAACGGAAAGGTGGGATGGTCTGCACGGCGTTCAGAAAACAAGAAGTTTCCACTTCCATTCAGAAGTGGAAAACACAAGCCCTTATTTACTAATAACTTTAAACACATATAGGTTAATTACTTAATTAAAATACATAGAATTCTGGGGACAGAGTTAAAAGATTCTACACTAGATTAACGATTAACCTAATAGTACATATAGGCTGGAGTGAATGAATGGACTAATGAATTCTAAGAAAATTGTGAATAAAAACGATCAAAGGTTACAATATATGTATCAAACAATATATACTTTAAGTCAGAAATGTCACATATTATATAATGACAAGCATTCATTAATAGTCAGGATATAACATATTGTGTATTTATGGGTGCTTCAACATTGGAGTACTTAAATATATACAACAAATACTAACAAATGAAGGTTGACATAGATTTCTATATATCACTTTCAGGACTAGACAGACCATCATGACAGAAAAATAAAGAGTGGCAGACTTGAAGAACACCTTAAACTATAAAAAAAACTTTTAAAATGCATAGGTAACTGACAAGCGACAAAGAGCAAAACTGGATGAATCGTCCTTACTAATTTCACATTGTCTTGTGACGCTACAATCATCAAATTATACAGTCTTGAAATAGAAACGGACACAAGCAAGGGACAGGATAGAAAACATGGGGAAAAATCATGCAAAACACAGTGAGTTAAATTTCAAGAAGGTACTAAGAATATACAATGGAGAGAGCATCTCTCCATTAAAAGATGATATGAAAACAAGGTATATACATGGAAAGGATAGATTGATTTGTACCTTAAATTACACACAAAAATCCAACTTAAATGGAACAGGGATTTAAATATTTCAAACACCAAAGGCCAAAATACTACCAGAAGGATACATTAGGTAAAAAGCTTCTTGACATTAGTCTGAGCAATAATTTTGTGAAAAGCATTTTCCCACACCAAAAGTTAGATGGGATTATATCAAATGGCAAAGCTCTAAAAATTCCGTCCAGCAAAGTGAACAATCCACAGAGCGAAGAGTCTGCCTATGGGCAGGGAGAAGACTTCCACAGATCATATAACTGATACAGGGTTAATATCTAAGATATGCAAGAAATCAACTCCAGAGCAAGAAGCACATACCCTCATGTTAAAGGGACAGAGAATCTCCCCAAATATTATTGAAAAGAGGACATAGAGGTAAAATATGAGATGAAAGCGACTCAACATCAAACCATTAAAGGGTACAAATAAAAAACACAGTGAAATGTTGACATCACAAATGAAGGGTGACCGTTACTAAATAACTAAAGAGAAGTGTCAAGAAATAGTATAGAGGAAAGAAACTGACGCTTCCTTGTGGGTGGAAATGTTGCACAGCGCAGCCATGATGGGGAACAGTGTAGAAGCTCCTCAGGAAGACGATAACTGGACTTCATATGATTGGACCTTTTCAGCTCTAAGATACGTGCTAAGGTGATGAAATCAGTGTGCTAAAGAAATGGCATCCTCTCCGATGTTCATGCAGTGTTTTTATGTAAGTCTGAAATCAATTTAATTGTCGATTAGTGGACAAATGGATAGATAAATGGATCATAGACAAATTATTGATAGATGATAAGTAAATAGAAAGTAGATTATAGATAATAGAGAGGTGGAGAGATGACAGCTAGAGCTATTTAGCTAGATGATAGAGACAGATAGACAGAAGATAGAGTCCACATTATTCAGACTTCATAAAAAGTAAACTATCATTTGTGATATTTTGAAAGATACAGAACAGTGTCATAGAGAGCAAAAGAAGTCAAATACAAAAAGACAAAGATTATATAATTTCACTCATGTTTGGAATCTGTAGAAGCTGAATTCAAAGGAGCAAAAGGAGGAATATAGGTTGTCAAAACTGGGGGTTGAGGAACATGGAGATATGCTGTCATAAATACCGAAAAAATGAACAAGACCTGCCAATCACCTGAAGAAATGATGAGCACAGAGAGAAATTAACTTTAGATGCTTAAAACTGGCTTAGTAGATTTTAAATATTTTCAGCACACACACAGTAACTTTGTGAAGTGATGATACATTAATTATGTTGATATTGATAATCACAGTGTATATTGCTCAAAATATCAAGTTGTATCTATCATTCACATACAAGTTATTTGACAGTTGTAACTCAATAAACTCAGAAAAAAAGAAATTAGGAAAAAGTTAAAGATATAATGAAATAATTCCATTATATTCACATGAAGACATGAAATGCAACAAACCACTTAAAAGTTAAAATCATTGTATAAGAAATAAAAAGAAAATAGATCCGCAGAGAGACAAGGACAGTTTTTTGTTCTGTGAGTCAGGTCTCAGTAGCATCATTGTTTATCAGTTTGAGGTATTCCTCAGCTCTGCCAAAATGGCTAACCTTCATGCACTGATGTCTTGGATTTTAGATGCCATTGAAGAATCATGACAATTTTTGCTATTCAGGCTTTTATTCCATACCAAACCTGCATGTAATAAAAGTTTTCCAAATCCATAAATACACTATTACCATTCACTTTGCTTCTATTCATTTTAGGTTCAGATGCAATAATAAGAAAAACATACTCAAACTTTATGGGTTATTTTAAAGTCCACTCCAAGCATTCTTTACATTTTTGGTAGCTGTGAATCAAGATGAAGTAAAACAAGCATTCACACGCATCCAAACAATCACAGCAAACCGTACCTTTGATCGCACCTGGAGTCCTGTAGTTTGCTTTCCTCATATTCTGCTTGTTTTACTGACTTTTGAGAGTTGGCGCAACTCAATCAGTATCTAAACCAAACACCGCTTTCACTAAGGAAACGTCAGCTTACTTAGCAGCCCTCTCCCTCAAGGGTCACTATAGCAACCGTCTGTCTGTGCAGGCATTCTCTTCCCATTCCTCAGCCTTACCCCCTGTGCGCACACCAAATGCATCACTCCTGTGCCAGTGTTTCCGCAGGAGCTCTTCACACATCAATTTGTGAAAAATGCTTCAGCAGCATTTTCGGTGTACATAAAAAAAAAGGGTCATTTTCCATTGTATAATTCAGAACTTGGTTGTTGTTATGCTACGCTCTTATTGCTAATTTGATTATGACAGTAATTGCACAACTTGTATAAGAATCAAATCACCACGCTGTTCACCTTGGACAACACAGGGTTGTGTCAATTAAATCCTAACAAAGATAGAGAAAATAAAACGTGAATAACTTCTAAAGGTTTTGTTTGTTTTAAAATAATCATTTATATTAAATAAGAACACCCAGGATTCTTACTTTAGAAATATATTCTTAATGTTAATTTTACACTATGGGAGAAGAAATTACATGAAATTTTTTTGTAGAATATCACAATGCTGTTTAATTAATTAATATTTACATGGGTATAATAGTGTTTGTTCTTATTTGTTAGGTAAACTTCCTGATTTTTCTACAAACATATAATATTGACACTCACATTAAAACTATTATTAACATATTTGCATAGCAAGGCATCAGGATAAAATTATTATATATTTAATAATGTATTAGAGCAAAAATAGAGATTTTACATTATTTGAGCATAGAAAATGTCAGTTAAGAAAAAATGTCATATAAGAGGCAAATGTTTGGAGTGAAAAGACTCTGGTGGTGTTTAAACATTCCATATATTTCCCAAGGCAGTTCAAGGCCAGGTCACCAAACAAAACACATTCCTTGACCTAAAATTTCCATACAAAACAGGAATCGACCAGAACCATTCTTATGTCTGCTAATCTGATGCCCAAACAAAAATGAATCAATTCATATGATTTTCCCATGTATAATAGTGATACCTATTGTTAATATCAAGCTTATAAGTGTCCTGGAGTTCTCGAAATAAAATATGCTGACCATCACAAAGAATATAACAGCTAATCTTCATTCAAGCAGATGGAAGCCATACATTTTTTCAGCAGTAGACCTGGGGCTTTGGGAAGGCCACATGTCTGACTTGGACCTGAAGCCATGTCATTTACTATGAGACTTCAAGAAGCTGAATAGACTACATGCCTCAGTTTACCCATTTGGGGAGAGATGTCCAAATAACATCACAAGCCTTACTGAACCACAACAAAGATTTCACCTGGTGTTTTAACATTAGATTATTTTTGAGATTTCTGTATGTTTATTTTATTCACATGGGTCATTTTCCTACATTATAGGTCTATGCAGCCTGTGCGTGCAGGGCTTGTAGGAGGCAGATGAGGGAGTGAGATCCCCTTAGAGCTGGAGTACAAACGCTTGTCAGTCACCATGTGGGAGCTGAGTCCTCTACAAGAGCGGAAGTGTTCTTAACTGCCGGGCTAACTCTGCAATCCCTTGCCTAATGCTTTATAGAAATTCTTTGTACAGTTTTTCACCTTGACCCTGTTCCTTAGTCATTGTTATTCCTTATTATCCAGACTTCAGTTTATCTAATATTTGTCACTAGAGAAACACAGACCCCTACTTTCTAAGAACTTGCTAGTGGACTATGCTTGAGCAAAGACAGGCAAGCTCAGCCATCTCTATAGGTCAGAAGGAACCAGAGTATTTAAGTGACTCTTTTTCCTCTACTTGCTTCATAATATCAAGAATTGGGGCTTTTGGGAAGTTTAGACATCCCAGCATATATTTCCTGAGCAAATCTGAACCATTATTCTTCCTTTATCTTAATGTGTTCAGAGCAAAGAAGCTGAGCAATCACAAAGTTATCCTGAACCTTTAAGGACAATGCACCCCGTCTAGCATGCACCCCCAAGGGGGCAGCATTTGTCCTCTGGGGTAGCCCATTTAATGGCAGAGAGAAGATAGACTGGAATATTTTCCTTGTTCGCTGTCAGGGGTAGTTCATTTTCTCTGCTATGTCTCTCCCTATCCAATTTCAACATCGTCAACACAGACTCTTCAACTTTATCATTCTGTTCAGCCTCACTCGTGTTTAAAGAGGCAAAGGACAAGGATAAGGAACTTTAAATCACTCTGATCTTCCTTTATAGCCATACCATTGCCCCAGTGAAGTCGTGTCTGGGAGACCGAAAGACTCTTGGGGAACATTTCACTCCTTCCCAATTTCTCGTTTAAACTTCATCTTCATTTGGAAAGTAGCTACTCAGTGCTATAGAAGGGCTGTGGGAATGAGAAGCTGTCTTTAAAAGGCTTGCTGTCTAGGTGTCATGGGGACTTTCTAGTGGGAGGAGACACGGGGCAAGGAGAAAAAGGAAGATATGGAATCTGTATTCAGCATCCCTGAATGCCAAGTTTTCCAAAAGCTTTAGAAAGATTTTTTTCCTTCAATGAACACAAGTACATCGTGTGTGTGTGTGTGTGTGGTGGGAATTAATCAAATGGAGCCCATTTCCTCACCAACTTGTCTTCCGACACTGAACACAGAGGTATACTTGTGAATTGTAAACAAAGCATCTCTACCCATGACGAAAAGCAGTAGAAAGGAGCTTGGAAGGACCCAGGGTTGGAGGAGGCTGCTGGTTTGTTTTATAATAACCTGCCCTTTCTTCTTTAACTCTAATGAGCAGCCAACTTGTTCTTCCCTTTTATCTTCGGTTTGCTGGCTTCAAGGGTGGTGTTTCTTTTCAGGGAGACATGATAGCAACCTCAGGACGCTGTCACCATTTAGAAAATAACAGCAGCAGGGGGCAGGGCTGGAAGAAGGCAAAGGAGGAGACAGGAAGATTGGGGAGCAGCAAAATACAGACTCCGAGGCCATTTCGGTCCAACCTACCACCTTTCAAATGGCATAAGAGCATGCCGAAAGTAGAAAGTTGGCAGCAAATCTCAGGTTTATGGTGTTGCTGATAAGGCTTAGCGGAGCCCTTCAAGGATGTGTGGATGCCAAATAGACAGAGGTAGGAAGAGAAACCACGGCGGGACTTCCAGCAAGGTGTCTTCGGAATGGTGTCTTTGGAGTACCACTCCAAGATGAACCTCACTGCCAATGATGGTCACGGGAGGGATTCTCATCACTTAAGAGCGCACGCCTTTAATCCCAGCACTCGGGAGGCAGAGGCAGGTGGATCCCTGTGAGTTCGAGACCAGCCTGGTCTACAGAGCTAGTTCCAGGACAGGCTCCAAAGCCACAGGGAAACCCTGTCTCGAAAAACAAAAAAACAAAAAAACAAAAAAAAAAAAAGAGTATAATCTCAGAGGTCAGAAAGCACTGCCCAATGCTCTGCTATGCGCCTCACAAGAAAGAAAGTATCGTTTATCTTTCCAACATATTATTTTAAACATTGATTTTTAAAGTTTATTTTTAGAGTATATACCATAACCTTTTGACACATACACCCATGTACAGAGTGAAATAATCAGCAGTTAGGCATTATTTACCTTTTTTTGTATTTATATGTTTTTTAATTTATTTATTTATTAAAGATTTCTGTCTCTTCCCCGCCACTGCCTCCCATTTCCCTCCCCCTCCCCCAATTAAGTCCCCCCTACCTTTTATGTATATTAAAAGGAACTGAAATCTACTCAGAAAATTTCAGTATATTAATATGTTATTAGTAGTATTATCATCATCATTATTATTATTTGGTTTAAGACAGCGTTTCTTTATATACTCCTAGCTGTCCTGAAACTTGCTCTGTAGACCAGGCTGACTTGGAACTCACAGAGATCCACCTGCCTCTGCCTCCTAAGTGCTGGAATTAAAGGTGTGCACGGCCACTGCCCAGCTGAGTTAATATATTATTAGCAACTGTCAACAAACTGGATCTTAGATCTCTAGACTACTCATCCTAGTGTCCCACATAATTACAGCTTAGCACCCTATGGCCCAAGCTTTCCTGGGTTACCTTGTACACATGCCTCTGGTAACCACTGTTCTATTATTTCTACAAACTGGTTACCAGAGTTCAGAAATTTATGCGACATTTCTTCTATATCTGGCAATTTCATTTAGTTTAATGTTCTTCAGGTTCACCCATGTTGTTGAAAGTACCTGACTTTCTTTTATAAAAGCTGAATAACAGTAGCAAGTGCACATATATGTGTGTGTGTGTATATATGTATATATATATATATATATATATTTATAATATCATGATATCCCTTATTCATTAAGCCATATGAATGGAATGTTTGGCATTAACTTTTTAATCATGCTATTTAATGAAGCACAATCCCTAGCAAAATAACACAAACTTGAACACCATTTCCTTAACCTATTACGGCTAGAATGTTGATAATCGTAGCAGAAAAGCAGTATGTTGGATGAATCCTCCAGCTGCTCTGAAGTGCCCTGGGGAGAGGACTGGAAAGCTTCTATGGACACTTTTGTCTCCATCCTCATTCAAGGAAAGGCAACAGAAAAAGATAAGAGGATGAAAGTGTATGTTTAATGTCATGATGATGTTAGCTCCAAACTTCCCTGTTATCTGAAGGGCAGCTAGTTATTACGGCAGAAAAATTGGCATTTATTGACATTTGTGTGAGGGTATCAAATCCAAAACATAAAATGTGATCATTAAAGCAAAAAGAGTTTTCTTGGTGCTCTATGAAGATAAGAAGAGATGTAAGATCCCCTGCCCCCCACATACATACACACACACACACACACATATACACACACACATACACACACACATGCACACACATATATACACACAAACACACCATGATGTTTATCTCAGATATTCCACATACACACACATACATATGCACACACAATATACACCATGATGTTTATCTCAGATATCCCCCCCACACAATACACACACACATACACATGCACACACACACACACACACCATGATGTTTATCTCAGATCCCCCACACACATACACACACACAATATACACCATGATGTTTATCTCAGATTTCCCACACATACACACACACACACACACACACACACACACACACACACACCATGATGATTCAGAGTTGAAAAGTGCAACAGTGGAATGGCTATAGTACATTTCTTCTACCAAATATTAAAGTACATGAAAATGTGTATTTATTCCTTAGCACTTTCTGATAGCAGAGGAAGGACACGGCACAGAACAGAATGGAAAAGAAGGACATTTTGCTCTATCTTAACCGGGAAGATCACTAAAGACTGGTGCTGGCACAGGGATGAGGTGAGGGTGGAGCTGTGGGGGAGAGAGTACTGAAAGAGTTGTCTACAAAGGCGGCCATTTCAGGGCCAGGTAGAAACCTGGTGTAAGGGAAACTCCCAGGAATCTACAAGGATGACCCCAGAAAAGACTCCTAGCAAAAGGGGATCCATAGCCTGAACTGGTCACCTACTGTGACCAGGCAAGACTGCCAGTGGATGGACTGGGTCACCAACAAAGCCACATTACCTTCGACCTACAGCCTACCCTGCCTATAGGATGTGCTGGAATAAGGGGTGACACAGAGATTGTGGGAGTGGTCAGCTAATGACTGTCCAGCCTGAGGCCCAGGCCAGGAGAGTGAGCCCGCTCATGACACTGCCCAGAGTTCTAGGACCTAGAGATTGGATGGCTTATAGACCTAGGATAGAACAAAACATGAGTGGAGAAAAGAAATACTAGTGTAATACCTGGTAATAATACCTAACGTTATTCTGCTATTCTCATAGATTGGTGCCTAGCCCAGCTGTCATCAGGGAGGCTCCATGCAGCAACTGGTGGAAACAGATGCAGAAATCCACAGTAAAATACTAGGCCAAGCTCAGGGAATCCTGCTGAAGAGAGGGAGGGGATATTGTAGGAGCCAGAGGGGTGAAGGGCATCATAAGAAAACCCACAGAATCAACTAACCTGGGCTCATAGGGGCTCACGCAGACTGAATCAACAACCAGGGAGCCTGCACGGGTCTGACATCGGCCTTCTGTATATATGTGACAGTTGTGTAGCTTGGTCTTCTTGTGGGACTCTTCACAGTGGGAGCAGAGGATGTCTCTGATTCTTTTCCTGGCTTTTGGGACCCTAATCTTCATACTGACTTTCCTTGTTTAGCCTTAGTCTTTACTACAACTGGATAGGGCATGTTTTGTAGAAATCCATGGGAGGCCTGCCCTTTTCTGAATAGGAACCAAAGGGAGGTGAATGGGGGTACATAAGAAACGTGGGGGGAGGTGGTGTGGGAAGACAATGAGGCACATCTGCTCCTGGCAACATTAATCTACTTCAAGAGGATGATGGGTATCAAAGGGGCTCCTTAAGCAGTTGATTAAGCCATTTGGGCAAAAAAGATGCTCTTGCCTGGACTGTTGGGTGGTATGCTGTATGAACTTGGCATGCAGGACCCACAGAAAAATGACTGCTGAGCTTGCCTAAAGATGAGATCATCCTTCAGGGTTTCTGCTTCATGAAAGGACTGTCAGACATCTGCAGGACACAGAAGAAAGAATCTGATGAACTTTGTCATTACAAGGCAAAGCAGATCTTTCAAATTTCCTGCTTCATGAAAATATCTGCCAGATACTATGGACCTATAGGTTGAAGATGGATGCCCCATTGTTACAGAAGAACTTTGGGTAATGATCCAGCCAGCAAGAGGTCTCTGTCAATTCTAGAGTTTTGGAAGTTGCTTATAATGAACTTCCTGTTTACTTAGGTAATATTATATCCTTCTGGAGTCCTTGACAGAGTTGAAGAATAGATAGTTTTAATTATAGTTTTCCTTAGTTATAATAAAAGATAAAATAGATATAATTATTGTAACTGTAATTCTTGCTTGATACCTGTTTTTATATATAATTTACTATGTTAAAATTAAAACCTTCCCTTTTATTTAAACAGAAAAGGGGAAATGGTGTGGGAAGTCCTTTTGTACATGTGTTACTTTTATTGGTTGATGAACAAAGCTTCTTCAGCCTAAGGCAGGGCAGAATAGATTAAGATGGGGATTCCAAGCTGATAGAAAAGGGAAGAAGGTGGAGTCACGAAGATGCCATGTAGCTGCTGAAGGAGACAGAGGCCATGGAACCTTAGCGGTAAACCACAAGCCTTGTAGTAAAATGCAAAATAACAGGAATGGGTTAATTTAAGATATAAAAGTTAGCTGGAAATATGCTTAAGCTATTGGCCAAATAATATTGCAATTACTATAGTTTCTGTGTGATTATCTTGGGTCTGTGCAGCTGGAAAACGAAAGAGCAGTCTTTGACTGCAGGGAGGAACTGGGAGGAGAGGAGGGAGGGGAAACTGCAGTTGAGATATTAAATAATTAATTATTTTTTAAAAATCTAATAAAAAAGAATGTGTTAGCATTAAAACTTCTGTTTATAACTTCACTTTTCACCAAACTAAATTCCAAGTGGTTTGGAAAGTTGAAAGAAATGAAGTGACTAATAATAACTGCCCCCAAAACATAGTAAGAACCAAGGCTAACTGGATGAAGAGAGAACTCTGGGCCTGAAGTAACATAACAGCATGACCTCATTTGCTTCTTTGTTGCTTTTATAAACCTCTGACCAAAGCAAGTTGGGGAAGGTTACATGTAGTGACTGGTCATTGAGGGAGGTCAGGGCAGGAGCCCAAGGCAGGAGCCCAAGACAAGAGCCCAAGATAGGAACCCAGTGCAGGAGACTGAAGCAGACACCATCAGATGGAAGCGTCTTTCTGGTTTGCTTGACTTGCTCAGTTGCCTTCAGTCACACAGGTGCATCTTACCTGTGCATGGATGTCTTATACCCAGGATGTCATGAATATAAAGGCAAACATATTAGGGAAATATTTACCAAAACAGAAGTTAAAAACATAAGGTCAATGAGGAAAAATTTTGAAACCTATTACATTGCTAATATATAAACCGGTAGTTCACAAAATAGATTTTAAAATTTGTGAAACAAAGCTTAACATTACTGAAGTTAAAAATAGAGATTAAACAGTGAAATATGCATAGTACCACAGGAAATACTTGAACATAGAGATTTTTGAATATAAAAGAGCTTCTATTTCTAAAATCCAGAATGTTGATTCATTATTGGTTCTCAAAATGCCTGGACCAGCATCACTGGCATCACCAGGAAGCTTGTGAGAGAAATCCTGGGTACCACAGTAGCCTCCAGCATCAGATATGCTGTCTCCATTGAAGCGAGTCCCAGGGTGATGAGTTAGGGAGAGAGTTCTGTTGAGATAGGGCCTGAGCTCAAATCCCCAGCACCCATGTGAAAAGCCGGAAGTGACGGTGCACACCTGTGATCCTGGTATATATAAAGAGGGAGATAGAGACAAGAGGATCACTGATGTTCAAAGTTTAGGGAGAGACCCTGACTCAATACCTATGAGAGACAGCCACCGAGAGCACCTGATATCAACTTCGGATGTCAACTTCTGCTCTTCACATGCTCAAGCACATACATGCATGTTCACTTGCACACACACGCACACACACACACACACACAACTCTCAAGTGATTTTTATGCCTAATAAAGCTTGGGAATTGCTTCATGGATCATATATAGTAGACAGTTCTGTGAACTTAGCAGCAATTATCAAACTTTGTTTCTTTCTCCCTCCACTACTTGGGCATTAGTACAGATTCTTTCTGCTTCCTCGAGTAAATTATGATTACCAACATCTGCCTCATAATGATATCATTATGACCCTGGAGTTAATAATCAAAATGCACGCGAAACAACAAAACAACAGCCAGTTTTAATCACAAAGGTCAGAGGCCCTATTAAAAGCTGTTACTAATAGCATAAAAGGCACACTATTGAAAACAAAGAATGGCTTCTTCCATCTGTAGCAGGAAGAGAAAAGTAGGTCAGGATGGGGTTTGATTGCGATAAAATGACTAGGGGGGGAAGCAAGACAGGATTAAAAAATAAATATACATGAATCACATGAGGTATATTCTCAAGTAATTCTGAAAATTTAGAGTCACACATCTAGTTCATCCCCACAGAGATCTCTTGGGAGAAAAGTCCGGAAGTGTGAGATCTTATGCTCATCTAAGCTGAGTTAGACCAGGAGCACCTCTCTTCGAGGCAAAGCTTGTGTTCCCTTGACTTAGACATGCTGATAAAATATCTACAAGGAATAGAAAAAGTAGACAACACAGTGTGACCTAAAGAACAAGCCCTCATTTAGTGACCTGTGATCCGAATGCTAGCCTGTCATATTCTTCATGATTTTAGTCTAATTAATTACTTGTTGGATTTACACTTTACTGAACAACACGATTTTAAAACCAAAAAGCACAAGTCTATGAATTATCTCGCTGTTTCCTAGGCTGTCTGACAGCTTCCCTAAATTCTTCAGTGGGTTGTTGTTAATAAGATCTAACTAAATTATCACAAATTCAAAGCAAAGTAGATGAAAAGCGCAATCATATGTCTGTTTTTCCTTTTCTGTTCCACACTGAATAATATAGAAGTTAAAGTACTGATACTTTGTATTCATTGTGTAGATATGTGTTGGTCTAAAACATATCAAAATATTTTTTGTTATGTTTTCCAGCATTCCTCTGAGGCTCTTTCTTACACCCCCAAGTTTGGTTTTCATGTCAACAGTTTGCGGAGTCTAGCTTGTGTCTTTTGAGTTTGATAGATAGGAAGTCACTAAGCCCATGATCACCCCCAAATGCTGCCAAATGCATCCACCAAAGTGGCTAGATAGCTTAGCCCATCTTGAGAGGCCCAACCAGTCTTTCTACTGGGGACAGGGTTCATGGAGGAGGCCATTTTAGGTCTCCAGATTCATGGCGCTGGATCATTCAGCTCCTTCAGTCAGAATCACCTTGGGATGGTATACTCTACTTGCTCCCACAGGAATAGCAACCTTCAACCTGAGCAACTGCAACAATGGATGGTGTAGGAGGCCCTTCTGTAATTGTGTTGCTTTCATTGAGTTTTAAAGAAACTGCCTTGGCCTAGTTGATAGGGAGGAACTCAGGTAGGCTGGGAAGACAGAACAGAATTCTGGGGGGAAGAAGAGCAGAGTCAGGCAGACGCCATGGTTCTCCTGCCCGAGAGAGATGCTGGTTAAACTCATGCCGGTAAGCCACAGTCACGTGGCGATACAGATTATTAGAAATGGGTTAAATCAAGATGTGAGAGTTAGCCAATAAGAGGCTAGAGATAATGGGCCAGGCAGTGTTTAAATGAATACACTTTCTGTGTTATTATTTTGGGTGTAAGCTAGTCAGGCGGGACAGAACAAAGGGCCATGTGCTCCCTACAACAAATGGACCCTGCTCCTTCTACAGGATGCCTGGGGAGTTGTCCAGGAAGAGACATGGAGCATCCTCCCTGGACCCTTTCCTCCAATGGGCCCAATGGTAGAAGGACTCAGGAGACACTCTGCTTTTGCTGAGATTCAAGAAAATGTGGACGAAGAAAGACATGTCTCCCATAGGAAAGCAAGAAGGGAAGAAACTTAGTTCAGAAACAAAACTGCTGCTTCAATCTGATGTTCACTCTGGCTTTTTTTTTTATCCAGGCAGAAATACAGAGATGTTTTCCATTTTCTATTTCCCTGACCTAATTTCAGTCTATACAACACTGAATGCTACCCTACAGCGAGATTCCCAGAGTCACTACAAACCAAGGGAACAGAGACAGTCCCTGCTACTTTAGGTTTTGTTCTGTGTTGTTTGTTTGTTTGATTGATTTTTTTTTTAAAATCTGGGGCTGTTTAAAGCCAGGAATCACAGCATACCCTACTAGCCTTGCTTAAAAAACAAACAAACAAACAAACAAAAAACAGAAATCTTGGCAGTGATCTCCCCCTGAGAAACAATAGTTTTTAGTTGTACTGGGATGTTCATAAAAAGAAAATCAAGCAACAAAATAAAACATATAATAACCAGGGGAGCTAAGGGGTCCTTTATAAAGGGGATCATGCATCTATCTAGAATCTAGGGTGCCAGCAACCCTGAGCCCCGTATCAACAATGCTTCAGAGGCATTTCTAGAGGATGGATGGAATACGTATG
>NC_022034.1:15860094-15876361 GCF_000317375.1 Microtus ochrogaster | reverse complement strand
CTCTGTGTTGTCTGTCCTCTGGCATACATATGAATGCCAAGGAATGTACATGTACATATGTGCAGACATATGCAATATACTAAACAAATAAATTTAAAAAACACAATAGGAAGGATGCTTTGTTATCTTGTCATCCTG
Organism: Microtus ochrogaster; assembly: GCF_000317375.1. NCBI lineage: Eukaryota > Metazoa > Chordata > Mammalia > Rodentia > Cricetidae > Microtus > Microtus ochrogaster. Next base: position 15,876,223 of record NC_022034.1, on the reverse strand, counting down.
AGCTGCAGATACTTGACTGCTTGACGAAGCCCATGGCTGTGAAGTGTCCACACTGACAGAGGGAAGGGGGGTCTCAGGAACAAAACTGGCTTATTATGGCTGTGTTTGTATTGGATCCATTAGGAGAGACATGACAGTTCTTTAGCAGAAGAAACGGTATAATTTTATCGTCTTATTTGATCAGAAAGAAAGGGTAGCATGGGTCTAAACTTTTTAAAATTCTTACGTGCTTTCTGGCAATATGCAACTTGTTTGTTATTTAGAGTGGATTTGTCAAAACTGATGATGCTAGCCGATTCATCCCCACAGGCTTTCTCCCTGTCCTTTCCAAGAGATCAACCTGCCTGTAAGCACAAGAACTAATTCTTTTCCTTTCTCATTTTCAGTTAAGGGTGAGGTGGGACAGCTTCCTAACCACACGTGAACTGTCCTTTTGCCTTGAGCATTTGAGAAGACAAGGGGAAATTATACTTTTATATAATAACTACATCTAATGACTGAAAGTATTTGATATTCTCCCTTTTTCTGTCTGTGTGTATATGTGTTGATCATACACACACATATATAAATTTGCATCATTTTTATACATATCCATATATAACCATATGTGTGTACAGGTATTCATCATGTGAACCCATTGAGGCCAGAACCCAACCTCTGGTGTCTTTTTCTGTCATTCCCACCTGACTTTGGGGAGCTTTTCTCTCTAAACCTGGCACTCACTGATAGGCTGGAGAGACTCGCCCCACTGAGCCCACTGTGTCTGCTCTCATTGTTGGGGTTACAGGCATGCAACACCCCAACTAGGTATTTAAGAGGGTGCTGGGATCTGAACTCAGGTCCTCATGCTTACATCACCAACAGTTTTCTGGAACTCTGGCTGGTATTCCCATTGTCATCAGGTGACACTCAGTATTCCAGGGATATAGGAACCAAGCTGATGCTTGTTACAAAGCTACACAAATAGAAGCATCTACAAATGACAATAGGTTTCTACTTTTGTCCATATTGTCATCTGATCTTGGTTCTCTTCAGGATCCTAGTTGAAGGACATTCCCATTGTTACAGAGCTCAATCCTAGAGGCCTTCTTTTTTTGAAAAAAAAAGTTAATTTCCTATTCTTTATAGGAGAGATTCAAATTGGAAGGGCTTCAAGGGAAATACACAGGAAAAAAAGGAAATTCCCCCCAATGAATTAAAAAACTGTAGTGCTTTTTTGGATTAAGAAATAATTCCAGGGTTCATGACCTGCCCAATGTCACAAAACCAGTTAGTCACAGAAAGCCACAAATGAAGTCCATCCTTGCCCACACCCAGAAGTTCCTTCCTTTGCAGTCGGAAAGACTGACCATGGAAAAACTCTTTCAATTTACCTTCTGCTATGGAAAGAAGAAATACCTAACGGGAGACAAGGGGGTACAGGAGTCAATTAATGTAAAGTCCAAAGCTTTAGAATACAACTCAATCTCTGATTTTGCTTCCTGATGTTTTATGCTAAGTAGGTGATGTGTGTTGGTGTTTTCCTGACCTTTAAACCCACCAGATAGAGGGCACAGGAGTGTAAAAACTGTGTCAGTCACAAGTGCTGGAACAGGAAGCTGCTTTTGGTCCGATAAACATTTCAGGAATAAACACTGAGTGGAGAGTGAAGGTCTCTGAGTCGTTTGCACAACAGTGCCAATTACTCTAATTAGGTAACAGCTCCTGTTTGCCTGGGGCCATGGGAGGCCAAGGATAAGCCACTGTTGGAGAGAGGGATACTTTCTGGGGATGAGACAGATTCTCTATTGCTAGAATAAGTCTGGTAGAGTTCTTGTAGAGAAGACAAACACCCCTAACAGATGGGAGAGTGAGTGGAATGTGTGTCTTATAATGTCTCTTGTCACAATGATTAGTCAGTTTCTAATTTTAATTTAGTGATTAATGCTAGAGAAGCATCTAGAACTCATCCTGACTTTAGCAATCCTCCTGTCTCTACTTCCAGTCTACCTCCTCAGTGCTGAAGTTACAGGTGTATATGACCATGCCAATTTTCTTACATGGGTCCTGGGAATTTGAACTCAGGTCCTCTTTGCTTGTATAGGGAAAGTTTTGCCCGGTGAGACATCCTCCCAGCCCAGAAATAAAACTTTAGAAAAAGCAAAAGTATTGAAAGTGGAAAGGCAGCTCTCAGCTCAGTGATTAAGAGTACTGGCTGCTCTTGCAGAGGACCTTGGTTTCTGATCTCAGCACTCACATGTGTCTCATGATAGGCCAAAAGAGTTGTTCTAGAGGATCTGACACCCTTTGTTGGCTTCCGGGGCCAGTAGGCACACATGCGGTAAACATACAAGCATGCAAACAAACACTCCCCTTGGCCATGCTCTCTTGGCTTCCTCCCCCATCCCCATCCTCTGTTTTGTCTTCCTCTCTTTATCTTCCTTTGCTCTCCCCCGACTCTGTTTCTCACGGACATGTTCGTTCAGTCTACCACTTTCCCTGCCTGCTCTAGACTCTTAGATGCCTCTGGCTGCTCTTTCCTTCCCATCTACAATGATAACCTTCCCCTGCACCATACCTTGGAGCAGTCACAGCCTCACTTTATACAGTTTGGTGAATAAAAAAATGTAAAAATCAGGACATGGTGGGGTTGGGAAGTGGAGGTGAATTTGGAAGGCATCAGGGAGGGGTGGATATGATAAAAACATATTGTACAATATGCTGAAGAATGATAAGAATGAGAAAACAGGAATAATCCTTGGCATCATTCTTCCTTATGCATAAGTAGAATGGCTGCATCCAAATGTTATCTACCGTAGCTCCCTCTCTATTTGAGAAACGAATTCACAAGGCTGAGGAGTCTATGCTGGAGCCCTCCTCATGCAATTCCTGTGCAAATGGCAGCTGGAAAACCCACTGCCTTCCAGCCTAAACTTGCTTGTGTGACAATGTCTGCTAGAGTGGAAGTCGAGAACCATCTCACTGAGGTCAGGCTTTCCCTACACCAAGTTACTCCATACAGTTAACAATGTTTTAGGCTACGCCTTGTCTGAGTGACTCCGTTTTACAAGTACCGTCATTTGGGGTTGGAGAGGATGATTGAGCCCCGAGGTGGAGAAGTAAGGGCACCTGTGTACCACTGCCCACAGAATACAAACTGACAAATGACTCTTCCTGAAAGTATGGAGAGGGCCACTTTATACATCTGTCAAAGTGAATTAAGACTACAGAGGATCATGGTTATCAGACATGCCAGACTAGGGAAGGCTATAGCTCACTCACCTAGACCCCAGAAGGGATGGACACTTAACACTGTAACAGTAGCAACCTCACACTAACCTCTAGCTAATACCTAGTGTGCACATTGAACACCTACAGGCAGGAAACTTCTCACTGCCCTGGGGCTTTAGCTTGCCTCAGTCCCTGTGGTCTACACTGTCTGCTAGACTGCTGTCTGCCCCTCTCTCTGCTCACTAGCTTGAACCTGAACCAGAGATTCCCTGCACTAACCCTGCTTTTCTCCTCCCAGCTAAATCAATTCTTCTTCGCTCTCAGGCTTATTTCTCTTACTGCCTCAGTGGTATCTCCTTCCCAGCCTTGTCTTGAGTTTATTGTATTATCAGACTACACATGCATTTCTGGTAGCCCCCTTTGGAAATGTCTTGAACGCTTCTGTGACCTCTTTAACTTGTTTTAATTCTGCAAGTTGCATATATGTATAAACAGATGGATAGATAGATGATAGAGAGACAGACAGACAGATGATAGATGACAAACATATACATGCTTACATACGTGTATACCTACATAGATTTATTGCAGCTTGTGTAACATAAGAACTAATAATTAGTCATTAGGATCAGAACAAAAAAACCTCCACTCTCCTTAGCCAGATCACCAAGATAAGCAGGATAGTCTGACAAACTGGTGACAACTGAAATTGCACCTTGTGAATTTATTGCCAGTCAATAAATTCTGATACTGTAGAAAGACACAATGTGTTCCTCTTTGATTATGGCATAGCACACTAGTGACCCGACTCCTGAAGATTGTCCTCTGACCCCCATGCACACTGGCACACACACACACACACACACAGAGAGAGAGAGAGAGAGAGAGAGAGAGAGAGAGAGAGAGAGAGAGAGAGAGAGAGAGAGAAGTGTTAAAGTGTTGAGATCAGGGTATGCCTTAATCCAAGCTCCTCCATATTGTATAAAACACTAGAGTTTCAAATTCACACACAGCTTTGACTCCGTTTTGAGGGAGAAGAATGGCGGCCAACCTTGGGAACATTCATAACCTGCATCATCTGGCAAGCACCAGTCGTCCACCCCAGACAGATAAATAACAGTCCTCGGAATCGAAAGGGCACTATCCTGTGTTTATCAAAGATAGCTGCCACTGTGGTGCTTGCTGTAGCGCAATCATATTGGTGACGCCAGAACTAAAACTTTACTGGGCACACCTGATAGAGGGAGGGTATATAGGGTGAGGCACCCCTAACACTGTGAAGACGCGGCCACATGCTGGTCTATCTTCTGATTTCTGGTATGGGTTTCAAGAGTGACAGTTTCTAGACGGCTCCATCCTTCATGGTTGACACAGCCTACTGGACTACCTGCTGGTCCACCTGTCTGCCATCTGGAACTGGGAGTGACCTGCTGTCTCCCGCTCCTGATCTCTCTCTGGATCCGGGTCCTGTTCAGTCTTTTCATCTAAAGGCTGTATTTTTCATTTTGCTCTCAAACCTGCAACTCCAGCAGCACCCCTTCCCCACTCCAGCAGTGTTCTGGCTTGTTATCTTGTTACCTTGTATTCCTTCTGCAACCCATATGTATGCAGAGATACACAGATGTGGTCACTGTGTGCCCTATGAAGTGTGATATGAGATTAAATGTTAGCAGTGAAGATCAGACTAAGAAACCTGCATTCACCTTGAACTTGACCGGGCTCTGTGGTAGGTGAGTTTACGACACATTGCTGTCATTGAAACCACTAAACCTTGTGTGTTTATTGTTTATCAACACATCCTGACATTGTGGAAAGACATGGATGTGTTCATCTATGACTGGCATAGTGTTTCACATTGCACACACAATGACAATAAAAAATAAATAAATTTTTTTTAAAAACAAAATGGAAACACTAGCAACAGCTGCCATCAGGGTTCCTGGGGCCTAAATTGTGCCTGCAGTATGGTATTTGAACCACATAACTCACTGAGGGCAGACAACATACCTACTGTTATTATTCCCACCATAGCAGCTAGCTATGACTGCAGTCGCACTAAACTATTCAGGTTACATGAAGTTTCTCTCATAATTCTTGGAGACTGATTAGTAATGTCCTGAGAAACAGCATTCGTAATCTGCCAAGAAAGGACAAAGTCAACCTTGAGCCATCATCAAGCATGCCTGTGCATGTCTTTCTGGTGGCCCTCCTGCTTGCCACATGACAGCTCCTGCTGAGGTTTGGTGTTTGGTTTCAGTGTTTGTTGAGGCCTGTTTCTTCCTTGATGCCGACTGTAATCCAGCTTTGCCACTTGCTTCCTGTATTTGTTCCTGGGCTTTCACACACTCTGTATCTAAAGGGCTGGTCCAAAGAGCAAACATCAAACTGTAGGAGCAGGTTCTCCAGTGATGCAGCTAAATGCTCCAGTGTTGAGTAACAGTGATCTACCGTGTGGCATGACGAGGAAGGCTGGCACAGCTCAGGTACCAATACATGGATATTTAAGGCAGAAAATGCCAGTAGACCTGAATATGTTGGTGTTTCAGCTCTGTTACTGTACTTTGCAATACTCTCATGTATACGAAGTACCCAAGGAAGGAAACCACATTTATGTTAAAGATTTTCAAGGCCAAATGACTGAGTAGAACTTTGTGATTTGGGGGAGCTGAAGTATTGCAGGACTAGAGCCAAATTCTCTGTAGCTCTCTCTAGTCCCCTTACTAGCTAGTCATTGGCCACCTATGTCTAACTCAATATTCTCTAGTTTTCAGGCAAAATGGTTGTTATGTATTAACTTAGCACATTACAGCTTCCACCATCCCAGAAGGTAAGAACATATCAGCTATAAACCTGCATTAGAGTTTGCCTACTTTACAGTATGTAATCCACCCACACAAACATATCTGAACAATGTCTTGTCTTAGGATTTCCTTTAGTTTGGTAACGTATAACTATTTCCACTTTGGAATACATTATTTCAGTAACCTGAGTATGGTTATATACATTGGTATATAAATATGGTATACATTCAGTTCCTAAGATACAGTCACTTCTATTTAGTTTGGAATAGATTGTCTCTTATTTTCTTCGAGAGGAGGACTGTGCTTTGTGTTGACGTCATGTTGCTTTGATATCAGTCAGTTTCCAAGAGCACATCCTACCCAGGGTTCTTAATGTGAACCCCGATGCAAGATGCAACGTTCAGCTTTCAAAACCTACTTGGTTTGTTTGTTTCTTCAGGCCAACTTATCATGCTTCTTTGTATAACTACCTAAGACAGATCACTGAACAATCTTTACTGGGAACAAATGGCTTGCTCAAACGGTAAAGCCCCTAGAGTGACAAGCTAACCAAAGGACTTTCTGAACTAGCATATATTGGGTTGTGACAGATGCAAGGAAGGACAGCCAGGCTTTTAGTCTTTCTATTAAATCAGCTAGAGGAAATACAGGCTTTTTTTTTTTTTTGCACCTCCACTCCTCCCTAAATTGAGAGTCATGAATCTTCGGAGAAGTTCAGCTTCATCTCTGAGCTTCCCTGGCTCCAATCACACACAGTTCAGTTAGATTAAAGAAGAGTAGATAGCTCTGGAAAAAAGCAGCAGGGATGGGGTGCAATTTGATTTAACGATCGAACGCTGGCAGTTATCTGTAAAAAAGCAAATAGGATTTGAAGCCATCATCTTCTTACAAAAGAACATTTCATAAATGAATTGATGTCTGCTGAAACCCCAGCTTTCACTGTCACATGATCAAAATGCTCCATTCTTGAGAGACTTTATGTATTTCTTTTAAGGATTAATTCAAATGTTGGAGAGGATGACAATTCTTTATCACTAGGGCTAGGGAAGTAGATTTGCTACTTGCCAAGAACAGACTGGTTACAAGTGGCTCCATGCTAGGAAGTGTTTTCTTGGGAGTCATAATTAACAGTCCCCAGAAGAGGCTGGATTGTGTTTTAAGCCATAAGTACATTTTCTATGGTTAGAAGTGTTTCTAACCATTGTGATGATTTTCCAGACAAGATTTGGAATGAATCTGTGTTCAATGAACGGATCTCACATCTTCATACAGACCGGGGTATTGTTTATTTGCATATGAGTTTTGCTCTCTTCACTTTATAAGTACTGTGCCAATAGACACTTTAGTTATAAGTTATAGTCTATATTGCCTGGTTACAAAGCAGTACGCTATGTAAGAAGCTTATACTATGTAAGGTATGCGTGGTTATCTGGGGCAATCATCAGAAAACAGCATTTCTCAGAATATGAAGCTCCATGCTTTCCTCCATTTTCATCTTCCCTTACATTTGAATGGAAGGGAAACATGATCAGGGTTTTTGTGAAGAGACTGGAACGTGTATGGCTCTGGACATCTGTAAGCATCCCTGTCTTTACTAAATACATAAATTGGATGGCAGATCAGTTCTTTCTATGATGGACAGAGGGGCAACAGCAAACTATTTTTATATTAAAATCACACAGTTCAAATCCCTATAGTCTTTAAGGCCAATATGTTGATATCAAGGCGTTCACTTTGAGAGGCACTAAGCCTTCTGCCCCTGTGAGGGTTATACAGCTGCTGTTCTTCTAGTTTCTGTGTATAAGATTTCTGAGCTCTCTAATTTCTATCTGGGTATCTGTTATATGGATGCATGTCTATATTTTACATAGCTCTGAGGTCCTTGTCTGTATCACTTTTAGCAGTGAGAGTCATCCCACATTTTAAATATTCATTTGACTTTTGTTTTATGTGTATGTGTGCTTTACGGCACATGCATGGAAAACTGTGAGGGCCAGAAGAGGTTATCAGAGATCCTGGGGCTGTACTCACAAGCTGCCAGATGCAGGTGTTCAGTCCTGAGTCCTTGCTACTCTCTTCAAGAGCCATGTCTTATTTCTAAGCTGTCCTCTGAAAAGTCTATCATCTCATTACATGGTAATAATCTAGTGCTCTCAACAATCTCGAAAGATGTTTGGTTTCATATTTCTTCTCAGAAAATGTGAGTCTTCAATAAACAGTGAGACTTATCTACAACTCCTAACAATACTCTCAGTCGATTCAAGTTCAGCAACAAAGATATTTCATTCAAATTTTGCATGCAAATGGATGGAAATAGAAAATACTATCCTGGGTGAGGTAACCCAGACCCAAAAAGATGAACATGGGATGTACTCACTCATAATTGGTTTCTAGCTACAAATAAAGGTCAGTGAGTCTATATTTTGATACCCAAAGAAGCTAAATAAGAAGGTGAACCCAAAGAAAAACATATAGCTATCCTCCTGGGTAGGGGAAGTAGACAAGATTGCCAGGCAAAAAATCGGGATCTTAAGGGTGGGGTGGGAGGGGGGTAAGGGGAGAAGGGGAGAAAAAAGTGAGAAGGGTAGGATGGGGAGAACTTGGGGCAACGGGATGATTGGGATACAGGAAGGTTGGATAGGGGAGCACGGAAGCACATATCTTAATTAAGGGAGCCATCTTAGGGTTGGGAAGAGACTTGGACCTAGAGGGGCCTCCAGGTGCCCAAGGCGAGGTCCCCAGTTAGTTCCTGGGGCAGCTGAGGATAGGGAACTTGAAATGATCCTATCCTATAGCCATACTGATGAATATTTTGCATATCACCATAGAACCTTCATCTGGCTATGGATGGAGATAGAGACAGAGACCCACACTGGAACACTGGACTGAGCTCCCAAAGTCCCAATGAGGAACAGAAGGAGGGAGAAGATGAGCAAGGAAGTCAGGACCAAGAGGGGTGCACCCACCCACGGAGACAGTGGGGCTGATCTATTGTGAGCTCACCAAGGCCAGCTGGATTGTGACTGAAAAAGCAGGGGATAAACCCGGACTCTCTGAATATGGCGGACAATGAGGGTTGCTGAGAAGCCAAGGACAATGGCACTGGGTTTTGATCCTACTTCTTGTTCTGGCTTTGTGGGGGCCTAGCCAGTTTGGATGTTCACCTTCCTAGACCAGGATGGAGGGGGGAGGACTTTGGACTTTCCACAGGGCAGGGAACCCTGACTGCTCTTCAGACTTGAGAGGGAGGGGGAGAGGAGTGGGGGGAGGGTGGGAGGAGTGGGAGGCTGGGAGGAGACGGAAATTTTTTTTCTCAATAAAAAAAAGAAAGAAAAAAGAAAAAAAAACTTCTATCATTTTGCTTCTTAAGTAAATAAGTCCTGACCAGTTAGTTCCATGTGCCTACTTACTAGAAATTCTGTTGAAAACTCATTATAGAACCTGGTGGGAACTTATTCTATTAATACCCAGCTTCAACAAGATTTTGAAAAATAAATATCTATCTTTAATAGATTTCAATATTCATTTCTAAGAAATTACATGTTTGGGCAAAAAAAAGTGATGGCTCATAATTTATATAATTATGAAGAACATGAGTCATAGAGTGTGTATTTATTGGAGCTCAATCATGTCACATCAGCTGTTCCTCTTCACAGTTCAATCGCCATGGGTCATTTAAAATTAGAGCCTTTTAAACATCTGCCTCCATTCATAGTTGTACAATGAATGCGCATTTCATAGCTTTTAAATGCCTTATGTAAAATTTCAGTCTCAAATCTAGTTCTTTGTTTTTATTTGGTTTTTTTTTTTTGGCGTTAGTTTGGGTTTGGAGACAACATCTTTCTAGGTAGTTCAGGTTAGCTTCACAATTCTGATCCTCTGCCTCAGCCTCCCATGTATTGGGATTATAGGCATAAGCCAGGTTTAATACTTTAGATAACACCATCAGGTTGTTAGATGTAGCATTGTTGTCTATAAATACAGACAAAGACTTGAAGTGCTATTACAACTCTATTCATGTTGTTTCTGAAGTGTTATGAATCATGCGGGCTTCACAATTACTAATAGCAAGCAGTAACAAGTTGCTCCTTACTATAAAGTTTATTTTGCACCAAAGAAAATATGTGAATGTATATTCTGTGTTGTCTTTACTCAGATTCTAAAGCAGTTCCATTTATGAAGGAACCCCTTGTCCACCTTGGCTGCAAGGGCAAATTATCACACTGCTTTAAGCCCCGCTTCTCTACGTACGAGGATGCTAAGAACTCTGCCAGCATCTTAAAGTTCTTCCAAGAAGTATGGGGAATCATGAGAAATATATACTTATCACCCATCCTAACAGGTCCAACATCTGTTCTTTAAAGGGTCTAGCCAGAAATCTTAAAGAATCAGGGAACTGCCCACCTCTCGGGCTGGCAAAGAGATCCTATCTGTATTGACAGACTCCAGAAAGTCTCCTGCCTCTCGTGCTCCCTTTCAGCCTCCAGGCCCTGAATATGCCACTGTGTAGAGTCTCCCAGGTGGGGGAATGACTCATCTCCTTGACCAAAGAGGGTATCTGGACAAGAGTGGACTGAGACATTGGGCATGGCTTGAGCATATATGAAATACACTCCCATAGTGACACGGTTCCTTCAAAAAGGCCATATCTACTCTAGTAAAACCACATCTCATAATAGTGCCACTCCCAATGAACTCATGGGGGCCAAATACATTCAAAATACCACAACATCAGCATCCAACTTTCCTCTGCCCCTCCCCTTTCCTCTCCCTAATCTCTAATGAGCACACTTGTGTTCTCTGCTTAGATAGGGTGAACACTACACGTGAATGCGAACATGGATATTCATGTTCAGGTATATTTATGTGTTCAAAGGTACTAAAGAGTTTCTTCTGAGCTCTGGGCTTTTACCAAATGAGAAAAGGAAGGCCCTGCCACTAGTTTATAAGGACAAACCTTACTTCTGTACTTTCTTTTAATAATTCTATGTTTCATCTTTTAAAAACTTATTTCAAATATAAATGACTATGTTTTCCCTGGACAGGTATGAACGTGTCAGTGCAGTGGATGTGCAGGCCAGACAAGGTCACTAATTCCCTTGGATCTGGAAATAGGGGCTTTTGGGAGCCAGCAGCTGTGGGTGTGGGGACCTGGGTTCTTGCCCTCTGGCAGAAGCAGTGTGTCCTCTTGACTTCTGAGTCATCTCTCCAGTCCTTGTTCATTTTAAAATGGAAGTTAATAATGTATAAAATAATGTCTCAGTAATTTTTGCCTGTAAAATGTACACACACACACACACACACACACACACACACACACCTTTGTTCCACTGAAAATTCCCTGTGTGTCTGAGCATGACTGCACACATAATTGATGTGTGAAGACATGCTTGTCATGTGTTTCCAGATGAATCTCTTTCAGGTTGGAGCCTGCTTGGACTACATACTCCATCTCAGGCATAGCTTTGAAGCATGGGACCACCAATACATTTCGATTCCTGGTTAGATCTAATTTCCCCACACCTCTTCTTTCCTGTACGTTATATTACATTCCTTTTTGCCAAATGATGAGAATCCAGAGAATTCTAATTTCTCAATCTATTTTAGGAATATAATCTCATCTTAATTCAAGGAAATATGGCATAGCCCTACGGAGTTTCCTGCCCAAGAGAAAATATGTGTTTCAATTTAATTGCCGTTTTATATCTTTTCAAACATACGTTCAAATGTTTCTTTGGATGATTTCTCCACATTTGAAACCTGCCATCTGGTCAAATTTTCTTAACAGTGTTAGCAGTTATTCTTTCAATGTCATTATTATGATGATGGTTATGATTTTTTGGACTACTAGGAATCAAACTCTCTCATTTACATGTTAATATTATTTATAACTAGAGATGCTACATATCACTATATCAAAATATAAATACATATAAAGGTATAGATTTCATATAGCTAATTTTATACTTGATGGGTGTATGATTTTCCTTTTGATTAATTATGAATTTATATTAATAAAATTTATAATATTGAAATAGTCTTACTTTCCCAGAAGAAATTTCATGTGGATATTTCTATTACTATTATTAGTATTATTACATATCATACTATTACTTTGTTTGCTATGTTCTATTTATTATTCCATGCCCCAAAAAATAAAAATAGATCAGCCATCTTCATGCTTCACTGGCTGATGTTCAACCCTGGGAGAAAACCCTGTTTAGAGACTTTCTACGGTCATGGGACTCTTTGGGCAGGAGTGCTGGAGGACCACCATGCTTGCTTTCCTAGAGGTCCATGTCCCCTTTGATTTATCAGTGTTCTGGAGTCTGCCCTTGATCTGCTCCTCATGTCCCGAAGCTCTGGCAAATAGTCTTTGGGGTTGGATAATGGCTATTTTCAAAACTGCTGACGTGACAGTTCCCTGGTATATTTACCTTTTGATTGATTGGATTTTTATTGTAAGACTCAAGGAAGGATAAAGACAAGACTTTCACAATCCTTTCCCGGCAACCCCCTCTGTTACTTTAAGGATTGACCTTCACTCCCCCTCGGGGTTCTTTACTTATCCAGCCAATCTCCTGCTTTTAGATATTTAGGTTGCTCCGAATTTTTACTGTGACTAATGTCCCTGAAAAGAAAAAAGGAACAATTAACTAGACCAGGATTGGAGAAAATCCAGTTCAGTCACACAAAATAAGGACTAGCAGGGAAGCAGAGGGTGCACAGAGAAATGAGAGGGGGCTGATGAGTGAGGGGTTCTTTTACTGGGTGAGCTACACTGGCAGAGTAGACCAGAACGGGAAGGAATCTCTGTGGCAAGTTCCTCTTGCTGAAATGCTCTCTTTTGCTTTTCCTCCCCACATCCTCTTGCAGGCAGCATTGTCTGTGGCAATAGTGGTTGTCAACCCATGGGTTGCAACCCCTTTGGGGGTCCTGTATTAGATATCCTGTTTGGGACTAATTGAGTCCTGGTCTTCAGCTGCTCTTCCCTGTCAAGAGTCTTTTAATTGAAGTTACTAGAAGCTGTGCCTAGCCTAGAGGATCAGAGGATGGGATTTTCAACTGTTGGCCAATGACTGCAGGGTAGTTAAGCCTCCATGGTGCTATTAAAGAGGGTCTTTTGTACCAGCCATTAGAGGTCCGTGTGTTGGTCTGTCTCTGCGTGTGTTTCTTCAACCTCCAGCTCCTTGCCCAAAGCTCTCGAACTGGGTTCTAGCGCATAGAGGGCAGACAAGAAGCGTGGCAATCCTGCATATCAGATCTTTATGTTATGACTCATATCAGTATCAAAATCACAGTTAAGAAGCAGCAACATAAACAATTTCGTGGTTGGGGCAGGTGTTAAAGGGTTGCAGCATTAGGAAGGTTGAGAATCACTGGCCTACACGGTGTTAAACTAACAACTGGGAGCCAGTGGTGTTCTCTGGTTCTGTTTCCTCGAGTTCAAGATTCTTTGAAAATCTAGAGTTACTAGTCATCAAGGAATGGCTTATGGCATAAATCGTCGTATGGAGGAAGCTCCTTTGTGGAGACTTGGAAATCAAGTCCTGTAAGCTGTGATTACGAGATAGCATATGGATTAGTCCTGGCGGTACATCTTCTCAAATTCTTTCAGTGGACAGGAGCAGGTGGTCTAGAAACAGTGACAACAGTGCAGTTTGGGCCACCTGTTCCAGACACAGATGTCAATAGCCTTTTAAAATGTTCCACTCATGTCCTTCCTTTCTCTGAAGAGCCTATAAAGCAAAGGTCTCGTGGCATTACAACTCTTCCTCAGTGTCTCCCTCATATCTCGGATGTCTCAGTCAGGCCAAGTACTAGGTGGACAGCTGAAAAGAAGTGAACGTCAACCCCAAATCCACAGACACACTGAGACACACTGCACTGCTGAGCCAGCGAGGATGAAATGGCGTGTCATAACTGGCTCCTTTGGGTCTAGCACTGGGCGAACAAATAAACAAAATGTTCATACAGGCAACACCATTCAGTGGGTGAAATATTCAAAGATTGGTGAAGCCGCATCACACAGAAGATGAGAATGATACTTTGGGTGCTTTAGTCTGAATTCTTTGTGATTTATTGAGCAGCTAGGAGCCAGACAGCTAAAGAGAAACTTTATGAGTGTTTGTGTTACAGAGCAAGTGGGGCCCAGATTATACTTAGAAAAGTGGATACACATCATCTTAGAGGGTCAAGTGGCCCCACGCTACAAATGGTACTGAGAAAGGGAAAAAGGAGGGAGAGGGGAAGAGTGAGGGGGAAGAGGAAGATGAGGGGAGGGGCAGTGTGAGACTCTGCAGATAAGCTCTTTTGAAACACATGTCTGGTTTCCTCCTTCTGCAGCTTCAAGAAAGCGTTATGGAGAAAGAAGCATGCAGAGTTTAAAGGTGTTCCTGAGATGACTCTCTTTCTTCCTTCTGCCCCTACCCTTCATCTACGAAAGGCCAGTGGGACCACTGATACATAAAGCTCCATCCTCCTGGATCCCTGGAAGGCATCTGCCCCAATAGCATCCTCAGGGTCACCATAGTTCTCAACAGCCACATAGCAAGCAAGCAGCTACCACATCAGGAGGCTGCAAGATCAAAACCCAAGGATTAGCAGATCCAGATGTGTGCATTTTGGTACTTTTAGAAGAGATTATGGGCCTTTTAAGCCATTTCATAGGATTATGGGAGAAATACATAATAAAGAAACAATCTATGAATAGATTTGGTTGTCTGGAGAAGAAAACTAATAACCTAAAAAAAATCATTGAATACCAGGAAATTTAACGTAATCTTGGTTATTTTACCATCTAATCTTTTATGGTAGCTTTGAATAAAGATAGATTAAGCTGAAAATCCTTCATCCTTCTATTAGGAAGTCACTTCCAAAAATGAATCTAAAGAAGAATGCAGATCAGACAACTATAATGCTAAGGGGCACAAAAATAGTTCTGAAGAAATGTTTTGGGTTTGGTTTTGCTTTTGTGAAATTTTATATATCAATTCATTTCACCATTAATATTTGATATTTGTCTTTATTTACTTATGTAATAAGAAGTATATATGTGCTTGTGTTTTAGGCTGCACAAGTGTGTGTATGTGTAAGAGCCTGTGTGTGTACCTGTGTGTGGAAGCTAGAGATCAACCCTGGGAGCACTAATACCTTATTTATTGAGACAGAGTCTCTCACTGGGACCTGAGACTCATTGATTCAGCTAGACTGGCTACTGAGCCTATCCCAGACATCCCCCTGTCCTCTCCTTCCCAGCGTGGGTTACAAGCAACTGTCCCCAAGCCCAGCCTTTTACATAGTCTTGGAGTTCAAAATCAGGTCCTCATACATTGATGCTGATGTTTTGAGTGAAGAAATGCTATGTATATATCACCATGTCACCATTGCTAAGGGACCCTGAGAGATACAGAAGCCTGGTGTGACAGTCTAGTAGGGCATCCTCAACAGAAATGAATTACAATGTCCACTTGAAACATTAGCTTAGAATGAAGTGGACAGTTTGCCAGTCTTGCTTGAATCATTGTTTATAATGTATGTTCTTCCAGATTGCGTCCATTTGTTTTCTCCTCATTTGAACATACAGTATAGTACGTGAATGTATCCTTCAGTTAAGAGAGGGAGAAGGGCCAATTCCTCTAATGGTGATTTCTTATTCCCAGTAACTTTGTAAATGGCACCCTTTTTTATGAAACAACTACTTAAAGCATATGAAAATGTCATAGATGAAAACAACACATATAAATTAAAAAATTATCGAGCAAAATCTATCTTCTTCTGAAACATTTGGCACAGTCAGCATACACTTTTTCTTTCTTTCTTTCCTTCTTTCTTTCTTCCTTCCTTCCTTCCTTTCTCTATTTCTCTCTTTCTCTCTTTCTCTCTTTCTCTCTTTCTTTCTTTCTTAAAGATTTCTGTCTCCTCCCTGCCACCGCCTCCCATTTCCCTCCCCCTCTCTCAATCAACTACCCCTTCCTCATCAGCCCAAAGAGCAGTCAGGGTTCCCTGCCCTGTGGGGAGTTCAAGGACCTCCCACCTCCTTCCAGGTCTAGTAAGGTGAACATCCAAACAGCCTAGACTCCCACAAAGCCAGTACGTGCAGTAGGATCAAAACCCCG
>NC_022034.1:15844722-15859269 GCF_000317375.1 Microtus ochrogaster | reverse complement strand
AGTGTTTTTTCTTAATGAATGAAACAAAGGACACTGACTTCGATGCAGAAGTAAAGTACTTTTGTCCACACTATGCTGGCCTGCCTAACCATCCCACCACAGATTACTAATGTGTATTCTTCCTCCCAGCTGCTGAGTATCAGAGATCTTCCCTGACTCACTTTAATGTTGCTCACTCCCACCCTGCTGCTCAGGCTCCTGGCTAGATGGGGACCAGGCCTGCCACAGACACTCACATTCATTCAGTCCTTGAAACTTGTCTCATATGGTAGTTCATTTATGAAGAATGTCCTTGCCAGCTCCACATGGAGAATCTAAAAGCCAGTGAATTTAATAATGTCTCTCATTGGAAGTATCTCTCACACCAAACCTTACACACACAGCCATTTGGTTCTAGAGGTTCAGTATATATAAATTCAATCAATCAATTGTTCCATCATTGCTGATATGTGTCATGTAGTTATGTGTACGGGTTTTAAATATAAAGAACACATAGACACATATTGTTTGTTCTTGTCATTATTCCATAAGCAATGTGGTGTAGCCACTATTCACATAGCATTGGCATTTCACTAGGTCTTAAAAGATAATCTGGGGTAATTTGAAGTATATAGGAAGATCTGCCTAGTTTATGTGAAGATATTATGTGATTTTTACATTTAGTGTTAAAATTTGACTTGAATATTTACAAATTATGGTATGTGCAGGGGATCCTGGAATCAGTCCTACATAGATATCAAAGGACAATTGTACTATTAATTGTGTATTCTGTGTCTTTATTAAAGAACCAATCAGCCTTTTCAGGATATCCCAGCCCTACCTCCTCCTTAACTTATTTTCCCTAATGCAGTCTCTTTTTCAACCCCATCCCACTCCCATTTTTGTTCAATTCCTATTTAGTCAGTTTTCAGAGAGGATGTAGTGGAAAGTCATTGGCTGAGAAATAAGTTCTAGGAAATTTACTATATGTTCCATTTTTGTTGGACTGTAACCTACCAGAAAGCCATAATTATCATTATGTTTGTGTGTTGCATTAGAACTATATCATACAAAGAGTTGAGGACAGATAGGAGAGAATATAAATCCATAAACAGGAAGTGATGTTGGGCTGTGGCGGTACATACCTTTAATCCTAGCACTTGGGAGGCAGAGGCAGGCAGATTCGATCTCTGTGAGTTTGAGCCCAGCCCGGTCTACAGAGCAAGTTCCAGGACAAGCTCTAAAGCTACAGAGAAACCCTGTCTTGGAAAAACAGAGAGAAAGGAGGGGGGGGGGAGAGAATTGCTGAGGAGTCCAGGGTCACCTCATAAACAGGTGTAGTCAGCAGAGTTTGAATAACCTGATGGGATAAAAATAAGACATAGGCTTGAAGCAAAGAAGAGAAAGATCTCTATTTGAAACCGGTGAAGAACCTCTTTTTGACTCTCCATCTTTCCAGAGAGGGACTAATACATGTGTCTGAGATGGGGTCAGACCCTATGAACTTAAGGTTATCCCAAACTTAGTACCCAATAAATTCATGAAATCCCTGGAGAACATTTTTGTGCAAAAAAAAAATCAACTTATTGAAAATAGGATGGGTTATTTAAACTGTGGAATGTTTCAGAAAATTTCTTTTCAACTGTAAAGCATCATTCAGCCTTCCATTAAAATAAACACACCCCCCACCCCAGTGCCCTGTCTTCCTCTAGGGATCAACATTTTCTCTCAGCTCTTATATGGAAAGCTCTCCCAGAGATTTTCCAACACATGGATGCTGACTTTGTAACTCCTTGGTCTCTCTTGTACCCTCCAGATTTCTATTCTTACTATTTTAGTGAAAGCACTCCTGTGGGTCTCACATGCCCACCTTACAGAATTCTAAGAATGAGTCTTTGCTCATATTCCAGGACTTCTCTGCACGGGAGTCTTGATAGTTCCACTCCCACCCTCAACACTCCATTTACCTGGATGCTAAGCCATCCCTCTCCATTCATTTGTTCTCCTCACCATAATGTTTCTTCCCTTCAGCCCCTGTTGCGTTCTTGTGCTGAACTATGTGCATTGAAGGAGCTATGTTACTTTTTATAGAGATACAAGGAGAAAGACCTTCCCATCCCAGAAAGTACGTTGAAGAAGGATTCCTCAAGTCCAAAGAAGGATTCCATCCAACACAGCTTGATGAATTAATGAGTTTATTGGGGTTATAGGTCTTTCCCAGTGGCTTACTTTTGCCACAAAGAAAGTAAACTCTATGTGGAGTTTCTTCAATGCTCAATATGTTCTCTGAAGCAGATTGGTGCTGTCAGGAGAAGACATGTATCACTGTCATATAAAAGAAGAACCTACGTTATTAAAACATCTTAAATGCCATATTCTGTAGATCTTTGAAGTGTTTGAAAATGACCTATCTATTTAAAATAGATCTTTGTTTGCCCTAGAAAACATACCTAATGTGACTACAAGTTTGATTACACTAGGTGATTAACTTCTAATCTATATTTGCTTATTATCCTAAACAGTTAGTAATAATAGTTTTCAAAAACTAGAAATTTGCATTACATTGTTAAATGAGCTTGAATACCTTGAACAAGGTTAGAAATGTATGTACAGTATGTTTTAACAAAATTAGTCTCAAATTTGTATCAATATACAAAACTTATATACAACATATAAAAGTCCAATCCAATGTAAAACACTTAAAATTAGTAGTTTTAAATGTTTTAAAAATAGATTCTTTTATATTATCGTATCTTTATCCTCTCTTTTCCTTTTCACAGTAAATAATAATCTATCCTTTATCCTATTGTATCTATAATATCAATAATCTATTGAACAACCAAAAACAACTCACCCTACCTCTTGGGAATGTGGGTGCTGTATTCTTAAGTCTACTTTCCATGTTGGGCACCAGAAACCAGGCAGGACAAAAACTTTCATCAAAAAATGATGCCCAAACATTTGGCAAGAATTTCTATATAAAGCCTGAGAAAGCTTTAAAAAAAAGATTCTAGAGAGACAAAAGAACAAAATTCAGCATTGTCTTGGGTGGGTTCTGTTTGCTAGCAATGAACATAGGCATAGCTCCCTTAAGAGAGGCTTCCTGACTCATTGTTAGCAACAAAAACCTCACAGCTCTTTTAAGAGGCCCTGCCATCAAATACTTAAATGGTATTTATGAGCAGCCACCTGTGTGGTGGTGGCATGGACCTAGAAATTCTACTGAGTTGTGGTAAAAAAAAATTAGCTTCTGCCAGTACCCCCACAATGAAGCTAGATTTGCAGGAAGCCAAGGAATGGAACAGATCTAGCTTCCAAAGTTATGGCTTTAATTTTAAGCATAGTGCTTAGCAAATTAGACTCATGAGGTCAGAAAAAGAGAGATATACAGTAAAGATAGATTCAGATGAAAGTAAAAACTCTAAACAGTTTACAGTCTGTTTAAAAATATACATAGATCTTTGAGAGAAAATAAAAAAAATAGAGAAAGTCCTCAAAAAAAAAAAGAAGAAGAAGAGTAGTTCGGTGTGGTTCACATACCTTTAATCCCAGCACTTGGGAGGCAGAGGCAGGCAGATCTCTGTGAACTCAAAGGCAGTCTGGTCTATAGAGTGAGTTCCAGGACAGCCAAAGATACACAGAGAAACCCTGTCTCAAAAAGTCAAAAAATAAAAACAAAAGAAATCGAGTTAAAAAATTAAGGCCATATGGAAAATACACAGAGAATCTGGATACTGTATGTTATTACTTTATCTTTGAATTGTTTTACTGCTGAGGAAGGACGAACAGCTGATAAAAGACATTTAATTATAAATGCTTCTGGATTAATCCAAAATATTTATTTTGAAAATGCCTTGAATTCAAAATTTAAGTCAAAAGATATGTTACTCTGGGGAAGAGGTTTTGCTTTCATTTCCACAGGAAATGAGAGGCTTTGGATTCATTCCTGGTTAAGAAAAATAAGGTTTGATTGATAAAAACCCTGAAAAATTTCCAATGGGAGAGGGTAACCCAGATGATTCAATGTTTCCGAGCACCTATGCTGCAGTTTCTTCTGAGTTCTGCACCCAAAACTACTTCTAAGCTGCTGGTTGAGATGATCAAGCCTCACAGAATACTTCAGTCAGAATTTGACCATAATCCTAAATTTTCTTTGGGTCCCTATAAAATTACCAGTGCCCCCAGTCAGCAGGAAGTAGCCTAGAAAACTATATACATTCCCAAAAAATGCATTATAAATATTCATCTTTATTTAGAGTGTTGGTTACAAGTTGTTATGGATAATATCAGATAAAAAGCTAAAAAGGAGATTAGATTCAGAGTTCTTATTTTGAAAAGAAAAATGAGAAGTGCTGTGGGATAATACTCTTGTGTCCTGTAAAGACACAATTTGTCACTTGTATTGGATTAATAAAACACTAATTGGCCAGTAGCCATTCAGGAAGTATAGGTGGGGCAACCAGACTAGGAAAATTCTGGGAAGAGGAAAGGCTCAGTCTGCAGTTGCCACCCAGATGCAGAGGAAGCAAGATAAGAATACTGCATTGATGAAAGGTACCTAGCCACATGGCTAAACATAGATAAGAATTATGGGTTAATTTAAGTTGTAAGAGCTAGTAAATAATAAGTCTTTGCTAATAGGTCAAACAGTTTAAAATTAATACAAGCCTTTGTGTGTTTCTCTGGGACTGAATGGGTGTGGGACCAAGCTGGACAGAAACTTCTGTTTACATACATGAATGTGTGTGAGAGACTGTGTGTAGGATCACAGTTGAGATATTACTTAAAAGAGTCCAATGCAGCCATATCAGAGAATGATCTCTCCTTAGTGTGGGTACCACCAGACTCCCATGCTCGTTTAATCTTGAACTTCTCCTGCACTCAAGCCACCCCTACAAGATCATATGCAGCTGAGGGTATAGAAAGGTTAGTGGGTAGAATCACAAACAAGAGTCAAGAAGGACTATCAAAGCTCTATTACCATTATCATCCACCTAGTTACCATAGTATCATTTGCCTATCTCACAGCCATGACTACAGGGCAAGAGTATTCTCTATGTAACTACAGCAATTGCTGTTCCATGATGGCTCATGATGATCATGATTAGTCTTAGAGAAGAAAATGGTACACTGCTACAAGGAGGGACAAGTGACAAGACAGCAAGACCACTCCTGTCTACACTGCCACCCTTCCTTCAGTGGATTCCATCCAGATCATTGTCATCTATTGGCTTCTCAACCACTAAATTCTCAACCTCAAGGTTTCCTCTAAACTCCAGGCTAATTCATGAAACTGACTTCCCAGCATCTCACCAGATGAGTCACAGAATCTCAAAATGAACATTCTAAAATTCACCCCTTAGCCCACACCTTCGTAATCCAACTCCAAGAATCCTGGCCAAACTTCAGTAAGGATTTTCTTGTGCTCATCATGAACCTTGAGATATCCTTATTAAACCAAAGATCCATCCTTCCATTCAGGCCTTGGACTGAACATCAGCTACCAAATGGGTCTCTGTTGACAACCCCACCTCAAATAGCACTAGAGAACTTTAGTAAAGAGGTGGTGGGCAAATAAATGAGCAGTCTAATTTTTTTCATTATAATACCCCTAAAATGCTGCTGCTAACTATTCCAAACTGCTTTGCCAGAATCTATATATTCTTTCCCAAATTTGGAAACACTTGAGCAGAAGTCTATCAACAGAGCTGTTGCAGTAAAAATGCAGTTTGGCGCTTTATCTGCCCATCCCGTTGTGTTAGCTCTGTGAGTTACACAAGGTGATAAGGGCAGCTAAAAAGAGAAAAGGTTCTGATAAGGCATTAAAATTCAACTTATGGTGTCTTGGACAGATGTAGCTGATAGGCCCATGCCTTCTACACAACTTTATGAGTCTATATTTTTATGCTTCAAATATCTACACCCCAATTAATTAATTGGGATCATTGACTTTCTATTTACTCGGACATAGTGATGATTTGGAACATCAAGCTGTTTTCCCTGAAAAACCTATCATAGGTAAAGGAAAGCAGACTGAAGCTGTTCCAGCATGCTTCTTCACCAACCCTTGACTTTATCTTTCAAGATTAATCTCATCCCAAAGGTTGATCTTGAAACAGTGACCTTCTTTGACCTGTGCTCCCTGTATGGAATATCTTACTTAAGGATTTCCTTTGAGGAGAATAATGATTGGTATATATCCAAAGACCAATTTCACATTATGAGTAATTTTTTTCCTTCTGATTTTAAGAATGCTGTGGTCTGAGGGGTGAGCTTGTTTGGTGGCATGCCTGCCTAGCATACACGAAAGCTAGGTTTGATCCTATGGCACCTTGTAAACTGGTGTGGTGACCTACACATTTCCATCACTTGGGTAGTAAAACCTGGAGGATAAGGAACTCAAGGTGAAGACCAACTTGAGCTGTATGAGACCCTATCTCATTTTTAAAGGTTTAAATGCCTAAAAATAAAATAAAATGGTTCTTGTTTCCTCTCAAGGCCACATCTATTATGTTCATATCTAAGCTTTCCCCTACATGCAGTGAATGAAATCTTTTTCTAGCTCACGTAGGTGTCATTTATAAGCACAAAGAAAGGAAAGGGCTCTGAAAACATGATGGCGTGGAGCAGTTTGCTTATGTCAGCATAGCTCTGACACTTACAAAACAAGCTTCAAAAGTGATGCAGAACAAATCTATTCTTTTGAGGCTTGGTCGGACAGCCTGGCATACAGACTTTCTCATTTGCTGTAAAGCTTGGCTTATCTCAAGGAAGACTGGCACTCTGGGATGGCTCAGGAATGCTGCAAGCTAAAACTCATTCTGTGCCAGGATCCCGACTGTCTCCATATGTGTGGGGGAAACGTGAGCATCTTGGTGGACAAAATAAAACCATGTACTCTCTTTTTAAAACATGGGTATTTTGGCCAGTGGGCAGAGGCATGTGGATCTCTGCATACAAGGTCAACCTTGTCTACAGAGTGAGTTCTAGGACAATCAGAGTTACACATAGAGACTCTGTCTTGAACCATCACCATCCCCCCAAAATGAGAGATATTTTTAATAACACAAAAATCATATTAAGTTGGATATAAAAGAGTCTTATATTTATAGCATTGCTCTGAAAGGGTCTGGCTCTCTTGGTACACCAACAGACCCTCAAGATTTAAAATCAAGATGTATTCCCATTAAGCACAGATGGGAAGATTATTTGGAAATACTAAACAGACAGACAGACAGACATAATACAGGAACTAAAATTTTTAAAACAGTCTTCTCTCTGCCATAAGCATGAAAGCATCTAAACAAGCACAGGACAATCATCCACTTAACTGGATGGTGGACTCCAGACACATGTCATGCTCTGAGTTAGTACAGGGGGAAAAGCCTCCAAAGACCACCTGGATTTACCCTAGCCATCAAGGGCCTACCTCCTGAGGAAACGGCGTGTGTGAGGGATTCCATCATTTTTTTCTAATTGTTACAAACGTAGTTATATGGGAAAATCCCAAAGTACAGCTCAAATACACAGTATTGTAGTCAGATGAAAGACTTTCTCTGTCCTCAAAGCTTCCTTTTTTTTCCTTTAAAACAATAATGGTGTCACCATTTACTTTTTATAGAAGAATGATCTATATGTACCTTTCTCCATATTTCTTTCTTCTATTCAGTATGCATGTATATTTACATGAGTAGGGGATATATATGTATATATAATGTGTGTGTATATGTATATATATATACGTGCATGTGGAGGACAGAGAGAAATCTCAGGCATCTTTCCCCAGATGTACTCCACTCTTGTTTGAGATGGGGTCTCTTGTTGGCCTGTTAAGCTAGGTCGGCTGTCCACGTGTAATAGGGAGGTAGATGTTCCTGTCTCCAAGCTTGCCATTTCTTGGCTAGCAAACCATGCCTCATTATAATTTTTTCTTTATGTTTTAGGGATCTGGGCTCAAGTCTTTATTCTTATAAGGAAAGCTCTTTGTGGACTGAGCCTTCTTCCCATCCCTATCATCTTCATATTTCTGAGACCTGAGACTGACCCATGAGCTCCACCGAATTTGGCTGCAGAACCAGAACCAAGGCATTGATGGAACGGTGGCAGACGAATGGTTCTTCCCCCTTGGCACTGCATTTAAACATTGAAGGAAAAGCTTAGGATAGTCACACTCTCAGATATACATACTAACATTGGGATGATTCTTTAAATAATTTAATTCAATGCATTTCTGAGTTCCTCCTGGTCTTTGAACGATATCTCTGGTGGTAAAATTGGTTTCAGTTCCAGAGATTTCAACACAGCATGATGTAAACAGGGCACAGTCTTAGTTTTCTAGAGTAATTAAAGCATGTTCTATTTGTAGAGCACAAAGGGAGAAGACAACATGAAATTAGCAATTACTCATCACAGAGGCCAGCTCTCACAACCCCTAAAAGTCAGGCTTAGTCTTTTCTTCTTATGCAGGAAGGAAACCAGATAGGTCCGGCCACAGCAACTTGTGAGCATGCACTCAGTATTTGATCTGCATGACAGGCATCTGGTAGTCAGTCAGAGAAATATGTAACATTACTGATAGTGTTCCTCCTCATCAAGATGTTCCTCTCCAGGGCTTGCTGTCATGTACCTGCGTCACAGACAGAAGAAAACTAAGGGCAAATCCAAGTGAGGTCATTCTCTTTCGCCAGAGGTCTGAGGCTTCTTGTGAGTCTTCTACAGTAATCAAATCACAAAGACATCTGGGTTTGATTTACGTCCTTCGCAGAAGCCAAGTAAACAATGCAGCCCAAGAAAATTTACTAGGTGAAAAAAACAATCTTAGTACTAAAAGCTCACAGGAGGCAAAAGCCACCATTCTAAATGTCTACGAAGCACTAAACACAAGCTCTGTGCTGGGGGCCCCTCCCATTTTCACCACCCTCTGGTTAATTGTGGCTATTCCCGACTGCCAAAGAAACCCAGCCACAGGCTGCCTTCAGAGGCTCTCAGAAGACAGGGGAGGAAGGCCTTTGTGCAGTCCTGTTTGGACCTCCTTATCTGATGGCACTGGGTTATCACCCACCCACAGAGCATTCCAGATCTCCTCCCACTTCCCTCACTGGACATGCTGAGTAATCCAACCTCCCTAATATTATCAGATCAAAGAACTAAAAATGTCTTGCATTCCCTAAGGAACTGCGGCACACAATCACGGTTCTCGGGCTCGGTGCTCTGCACATGTTTATCCACCAAGCCAGTGTTCCAGTTTCATTTCTGTCCCTGCGAGAAAGCACCCTGAGAAAAAGGAAACTTCTGGAAGAAATGAGTTCATTTCAGCTCCCAGTTCCAGGTTCATCATTATGGGGGAAATCAAGGCAGGAACTTCAGCTAGTCACAGCATGTCTAGGGCCCAGTACAGGGAGAAATGAATGCACGCCGGCTGGCTCTCTGTGCTCAGCTTGCTTTCTGTGGTCTTAGACAGTCAAGAGCCCCTGCATGAGAATGGGGACACCCACACTGGGATGGGGCTTCCCGTATCAACTCTGCTTGATGAATACAATCCCCGACAGAGAAGTCGACATCACAACACAACGTAGACCATCTCTCACTGAGACTTTCTTCCCAGGTATTATAGGCTGGGTCGAGCTGACAGCTGGAGCTAACTAACACAGTTTAGTAGAGCAGCGATTTTCAAATAAGGATGAATAAATTGCACAAAAGGTCATGTGAGACTTTGTCAGTTCCTTCAGCAAGAATCCATAAACCACTAATTATAAAACTAGTCGTTTATAAAACTAAAACTCTCTCTATGTGTATGTTTGTCCCTCCTTCTTTCCCTCCCTCCCTCATTCCGTGTGTGTGTGTGTGTGTGTGTGTGTGTGTGTGTGTGTGTGTGTGGTCAGAGGTCAAAATCAGGTGTCTTCCTCAATCACTGTCCACCTTCTCTTTTGAGACAAGGTCTCTCACTAAACCAGGAAATTGTCAGTTCAATAGCCTGACTCGTCAGCAAGATTCAGGGATGCTCCTGTCTCTACCTGCCCATCCCTGGGTTACAGGCATGGACCACTGTACTTGACTTTTTATGAGGATACTAGACATCTCAACTCTGGTTCCACCTTTATTTGTACAATCAGTGTTTTACTAACGGAACTGTCTCCACAGCTCCTGTAACTAAAGTCTGCTGCCTTTCAGTGATAAGAATTAGAGCCCATGATCTACGTCCATACAAATTGAGTTAATTCCAGGATATTGCCTCTTGTACATCCTGTGTCCTTCTACTGATGACTTGAAATCAACGCCTCATATTAAGCTTTTCGAAAGACTACACTTTAAAACAAAATAACAACAGTTTTATAGCATAGTGGTCACCAAGGGGGCTACAAGCTGACACATGAGTATTAAATTCATGGACTGATATCTGATAGGCGGAAGAGCAGGTGACTGGCTGAAGACAACCAGGCAGGTTGAAACAAAAAGAATGCGGGGCTTGAGGAGACTCCCTAATTTCCTTCCACTTTCCCTTTCGGAGCTAGCAAAAATCCAGCCATGCCAATAATATTGGCCAAGACTGAACACTTCAGGAACTGTAGTATCAGCTAAGAAGTCCTTAAACTTCATGTATGGTAGCAAAGATCAACAGCTCAACAGGCAGAGAAAAGCTCTGATGTGGAAAAGGCCTTTGGAGAGGTAACAAAACAAGACACCAGACTTAGGGTCACAGGGAAGAGGTAGGTAGTAAATGGTGATGACTATGTTTGTCCTATAGACAGCACATAAAACCCTTTCCATGTCCGCTCTCTTACTGTGTATAGAGAATTTAAGCAGAATGTCAAAAGTCGTCCTGTCTGGGTAATAGCAATGACAACTTTTTATGCCCATAGTAGAAACCTTTGCTAACGATATGCAAATCAAACGTAAAAGGATCTGATGAAATTCTGCTCTGCACATTTCTTTTAAAGCAGTGGTTCTCAGCCTTCTTCACGCTGTGACCCTTTAATACAGTTCCTCATGCGTGGTGACCCCCCCCCATAAAACTATTTTCATTGCTACCTCATAACTGTAATTTTGCTACTGCTATAAAACATAATGTAAATATTTGTCTTTTCTTATGATACTAGGTGGCCCCTGTGAATGTGTCATTTGACCCCTGAAAGGGTTGGGACCCACAGGTTGAGAACCACTGTAAGAAATGCTAGCTAGTTCAGCTGGGCTCCCAGAACTTGACCTAGTGCTTGGCTGTGCACCTCTGTATCTGTTTCCATCTACTGCTGGATGATGGTTCTGTGGCAGGGTGGTCACCAATCTGAATGCCGAGGAAGGGCAGCTCAGGCACCCTCTCCACTATTTCCAAGAGTTGTAGCTGGGGTCACCCTTGTGGATTCGTGGGAATTTCCATAGCACCAGGTTTGTCCCTAACTGCAAATGATTCCCTCTATAACGATACCTTCTTTATTACTCTCCCACTCCATCCCTTCCCCCTCATGACCACCTCATTCCCTCATGCTCCCAACTCTCAACCCCACCCCCCAACCCCTGCCCTGCCCCCAGTTTACCCAGGAGACCTCATCTATTTCCCCTTTCCAGGGTGACCCATGCATCCCTCAGAAAATTTTCAGCTCCAGCTTCTATGTTCAGATTTCCAGTTCTCCTGACGCTGTTTTGCGCTCTCTATGTTCTCTCTGAGGCTCAGTGAGATGAATATATGGGAAATAATTGGGGTGCCAGGAACAGTTTCTCTTGGCGGACCTTCATTTCATAGAGGTAAAACGACTCTGGAAAGTTCCCAGAGATTCCAAAAACAAATCTAATTATGGTGAGATTGAAAGTTCTCACCCCAGTTCTGTCCCAGCTCCGGGAACCTCTGAAGATAACTGTTGAGTTCATCTTCTGTGGCCATCTATTGAGCATGTAGCCCATCCTTAAGAGTAGTGTGGTTCCCCAGTGGGACTCCCATGAGGGAAACTAGATTTTCATTTGCAAGTGATTACCGTTTGGAGGTAGCTTCTGGGTTAGAGATGGAAGAGTGTGTCCACTTGTCCTTTTGGCTCTAGGAACCCATCTGGTGCGGACCTGTGCACATCCTATGCACACTGCTTCAGTCCCTGTGCGCTCATGTGTGCATCTGTCCTGTGGATTCTTCCCATATGCTATGCTGTCTTAAAGCTGCAGACTTACGGTCAGATAACTGGGGAAGAGAGATTACCTTCCAAATCTCAGATGACACCCCAGATACATGGAAATAAGAACGGTATTGCCTTTCTGCTGTTGTCTGAAGTGAGGAAGCCCTGCCCAGTCGAGTGAGGACGTGATACATGCTAATAATGTGCCCAAGATAGCTGCAGCCTTTCCCCTCAAAAGTGGAAATCTTGACAGAAATTCAACAGGGAGTTACATGTCGAAAGTATGAAGCAGACAGGCATTTGCTGCCTATTTCAAGACAGGAGTAATAGATGATAGTGACATGGATTAATGAGTATGCTTTAAATAACGGAGGGGGAGGAGCCGAGGTTGGGGCTGACAATGAGAAATGCCTTTGAGATATCTAAGAGGGAAAGGGAAAAGTATAGGACAATGCACAATGTCCATAGGAGATAAGGGAGGCTAGCAGCAAGATAAGCACGGAAATGCCTTATTTTCTCAAAGAATGGCGACTCCAGGTGGGAGGTAGTCCCGCTGTATAGCTAAGGAGAACAATGGGGTTTAGGTATAGGCACAAGGAGTTCCTCATAGAAAAGACAGCAGGCCCTATCCTGGGGTTTCAGAGTCATTACATTTAGCAATTGTTCCCATGGGAACCTCAACTGGGTACAAGTTCAGATGGGGCTGAAGCAGCTGCAGGCTAATAAGATGATGGCAAGTGGGGCCAGAGAGATGGCTCTCACTTAGCTACTCTTGCAGATGACCCCAGTTTGGTTCTCAGCACCCACACGATGGCTCACAACAGTCCAGTCCCAGAGGATGTGAGTCCTCTTCCACCCTCTGTGGGTGCCCTTACACACATTCAGGAAAGATATGAACACACATAAAAATATATCCTAAAAAATCTACTGCATTCTTGCCAGAAGTAAGAAACGGGCTGTCAGGGTCTTCCCCCTTGCATATTCAAGATCTCATACAATTTCTTACTTCCATACATGGCAGACATGAGGCTAAGAGCTGAGGTGGTGGGAAGTGGGAATGTTTGGATGACCCAAGGAGCCAGAAAATAAAAAAAAAAAACAAACAAACATTACCTCACTTGCCTACACAGTATATCACTGAGGGCGATTTTCACCTCTGTATCTTAATCAGATGTATTTTGCATGATGACTAAACTCAGATTTATGGTATTACAAGTGGCAGTTACCCTGCTGAGCTGTGTTTATGTGTTTTAAATGAAGTGTCCTCGGACACGGAGGACTCAATCTGAGGGAAAGAAAAGGAGAATATGATCCTGGCAGAGTTTCCCTTCAGCCCTTCCCTGAGGCTGGGCATGGATGCCAGGAGACTCTGTCCTGGGTTTAGTAGTTTGAGCACTTGGGGAACCTTTCCAGGATTGGGAACTTGACAGGAAAACAGTCCACAATAACGGAAAATTGATGCAGTCTACTCTACTGCAAGCTTTTAAGCCACTAACATGACCACGAGATTGGGATCTTACCTGTTTAAGTGATTATAAAACTAATTCTCAAGAAGTATAAAAGTATATTTCTTAAAAAAAACTTTAAATCAGAAAGAAAATGTGTTTGAAAAAGGCCCCCATTTATTTCTAACAGTGAACATAATCTGAAATCAAAACAAAAATATTACATTTATAAGATGGAATATTATTCAATATTTAGCTACTCGATGACAATATACATGTATATTTATTGATGCATGAAGCTGTGAGTAATGTATTGCCTTCTACAAATGCCCCAGATTATAAAGCAACATTCATAACATGAATTAATTTTTATGCATAAAAATTAGAGACAGTCAACAAAATATATTCATCTATCTGTTTATGCATCTAGTCTCAACCTCTCTAGTCATGTCGGGAAAGACTTATCACTTTATTTCTTGATCATTTCTATGTTGGTCGGATCTTGAGAAACTTGAGTAAGAAGAAATTGTTTTTTGCAAAACGGATTCATTTCCCCTCTTATGTCATAAAGGACATCAAAGTGGTACTGCAGGGTCCTGGCTGTCCTTGAAGCAGGGAGGGTGTGGCTATGTTCTGCATCAATAATCTGACCCACATCAGGAGCTATTCTTGATATCAGGAAATGGCTATATTTATCAAACATGCAAAGGCTCGCATTAGTGAGTGCCAGCTTTCAAAGAGGCTTTGCCGAGAAGGGCTGCATTCTAGCAATTTAGACTCAGCCAGTGTTTCTGCTAAAACACTCCAGCCTCGAGTATCAGCAACGAAGCCACTTAAAGCCAATTCCACATTAAAACTCTGGAGGTAGTTTTCTGGGGAGAAAGTTCTTTTAGAATGTAGAAGACAGAAACATTACTTTTCTGAGTGCTTGTCCTTAAATTTATTTACATAGTTGTGTTTAAGGGTTGACATTTTCATAGATTTTAGAAGATAATTTCCCCCTTGGAAATTATATATATATATTT
>NC_022034.1:15827554-15841632 GCF_000317375.1 Microtus ochrogaster | reverse complement strand
AATATAATTTCTCAACCTCCAACATCTTGCTGTGTGACTCAGTCTTGACTCAACATTGTAGGCCCAAGTGACCCTGTCCCTCAGCCTTCTGTGTAATTATGACCACAGGAATGAGCTGTCATCTCCCACTTCAAAGATGAAGTACTAACTCACCTCATTGTTCTAGAAATCTGTGGTTTCATCGCAAAATTAAGAACAATGAATTGTGAACTATAATACTCTTTTTAAAGGACAAAACATAAAGAGAAGAAAACATATGACACTTCCAAATATCCCAAAAGTGACTGTCCTTTGTTTGAATAGGACAGCACGGTTCGTGATTATTTTGAAAAGAAGTCATCATACGAGTGGGATGCTAGCATTTCTTAGAATGAGTTCCTGAGATCAAGTAAGTATTTAAAAATACATGTTTCAGTCTGAAACGTCCCTGGTTATTGTTAATTTAGGTGCCCATAATCATGATGGGAACGAACCAGCAGCATCACTAGTTTTCGGGGCAGAATCAGGGTAGCTCGTCAATACTGTATAAGAACCATGAACTTGGCAATGATTTCTCAAATAGTTTCTTGTTTTTTGATTTACAAATTCAAGACCTATGTTCTCTGTAGGAATTTTTCACAACTTTGCTGAATGAGAAAAAGTCAGAAAAAAGAAAAAATATCTCAACACAATTTCTTTTCTTTTTTCCCATTTCTTTCCTTTTTTAACACAAGGCACCATGTACCTCAAGTTGGCCTGGAACCTACAATGCAGCTGAAAATTACCTTGAACTCTTAATTCTTCTGTTTCCACTCCTTGAAGGCTGGGATTACAGGCCTGGGCCATTATACTCAGGTTGTGTAGTGTTGGGGATCAAGCCCAGGGCTTATTTCATGCTGGGTCAGGACTCTACCAACTAAGCTACATCCCAATGTATCTTTTTATACAGCAATATATCACAAATGTCACAAAATTACTAATTGTAGGGATTGATAAAAGGGATGTAATTAACCTGTGCATGCCTAGAAATAAAAATAATTGCTGCTCTTTCATCATGGTCATTGAGTATAATCTAGATATTTTGGGTATGAAGTAATATAAGAAATAATATTCAAGGTGATTTTTGCCTTTGAAGAAAGACATGGGTAATTTTAAACTGACTAAGTGATTGCAAATCGACTTTTATGGTAGGTTGTCTTGTAGTCGGGAAGATAAGGCCATCAATAATCCCAGGGATAGTGAACCTTTGATGAGTTTGCTTCACCTTGCTCAAGAATTAGTTGTGAGCTCAGCCATGAACTGATGAAGATGAGAGAGTCTCCTCATTTCTCTTTCATATAAACCAATTTAAGGTTCATTTTTAAAACATCTAGATGTAAAGAGCTCTTCATAGTTCATTCCTCCTCCTCATTCTTTTCTGTCTCTTTTGGGATAGCCTAAAACCCTTAGGGTCCCAAGTTCTGCAGAGTGTCATCCCCCAGGATTGGCTTCACGGGTGTCCAAGCTGAGTCACACAACAGAGTGCATCTATGGACTTCACACAAACTCAGGTTATAATACCTATGAAATTAGTCTCAGCAATTGAACAAAGGAGTCAGTGTTCGCATTTTCCTTCTAGACCAGCAGTTCTCACTCTTTCACAGGGGTTGGATGCCAGATATTTACATTAGAATTTGTAACAGTAGTAAAATTAGTTATGAAGTAGTGACAAC
The DNA here is from genome assembly GCF_000317375.1 of Microtus ochrogaster. Lineage (NCBI taxonomy): Eukaryota > Metazoa > Chordata > Mammalia > Rodentia > Cricetidae > Microtus > Microtus ochrogaster. The sequence continues at coordinate 15,839,941 of NC_022034.1, read as the reverse complement.
AGAATTTTATGGTTGGGGGTCACCACAACATGAGGAACTATATTAAAGAGTCACATGATTAGGAAGGTTGAGAATCATTGTTCTAGACCCTTGAAAACTATATAGCTAGACTTGTCTCCTGTCTGTAAAGACCTCAAGATGCAAAAGAACAGCCTCAAAGCACCGTGAACTACTGTAACAGGATTTGGTTTTCTTACAGTGCCAAGGAGACTAGAACCCTGACCCCGTTCATATCTGATCATGACCTCCCTTTATCAGTTCATAGCTCTAGAACTTTGTTCATTCCTCCCAAAAGGAAGATACCAAACCACAATTTATAGGTCCACTTCTGATCTAAGCAACCAGACTAGCTTATGTAGAAGTAGCAGGCTGTGCTTTGTAAGAACAGCATGTTTCCAGGAAGCTGAGGCAGGTGATCACTGCAAATTCAAGTCAGGTTTGGGCTACATGGCAAAGTCCTGTCTCAAAATAACAATTAATAGCAATAATAATAATGATGCAATAATAATAAATAAATAAAGGAAAAATGAAATGAGAAATCTTCAACTCAGAATTTCAAAATAAATACAAGAAAACAATTTAGACATTTTTTTCCACTTGCTAAATCTGTGCAATTGATATGTATATCCGTTTGAGGAAATTTATTGACTCACTCATTCGTCAAATGTGTACTCAGCCATCACTGTATCTGTCATTGTTAATCAATTCTTCCATATTATTTTCTCACTGCTGGAATTTGCTGCTCCCTAAGCCTGAGTGCTCTGTGCTATTTTCATGTTTGTATTGAGAGGATCTGGGCTCAATGTATATCTATGAAATAATTCTTAAATGTGTGCGCGTACAACTGAGAAGACTTTAATAAACACTTTATTTGTGGTAAAAAAAATTATTGCAGAAGCTGTACCATTTACTCTGGAGTATCTAAAATTCTAACAAATGTAGATAAATGAACAAGGCCATGCAGACTGGTGCAGTGGATGCTTTAATATAAAAGTTGTCTAAAGTAGAACATGGAAAGAGAATGTCTTCTTCTGACTGGTTATACTTAGTATTTACATATCCTAGAGGGGTATTGAGCTGGGCTTTGCAGCCTGGGGAAGAAAGATTGATGGGGAAGAGGGATGATGTGATAAGATCAGATAGAGTTCAAGGCTTGGCTAGAAAGGGGCTAGGACTGAAGCATCACAGGATAGAGGGATGAACCAAAACAAAAGCAGGTGATCAAGAGGAGCCAGGGGGTGAAGACCCATTCTACCATGATGAAAAGACCTTGAGGGTTATAATGAATTGGTCCAGGATTTCAAATAAGGAAAGGAAAAAAAATGGCATTGAGTTGTGTGCAATCCATTGCTATGTATCCAGTGGAGAGCCTAGCCAAGCTCCTTGACGCTGGCACTACAATCAGCATTTCCCTTTTCTACTGACCATCCAAGCAGTGCACGGCCAGTCACACACTGGAGTATCCAATCCCATCTCACTGAAATCTGAATAAAATGAGCTAATCTGTGAGACATCTAGAGAAAGCAGAGGATCTGAAGACGCCCGCTGCAGATGTGTGGTTAGTGTAGTTCTTGGCAAAATGAACGCTGCGGCTCACCATGTTACACAACCACAAACAATGCCACCAGCAATAGAAACCACTGAGATAAATGCTAGGAATTGCAGAATTCTTCCCAAGCCCACGAACAGGTCAGCACAACAAATAGAATAAGCAGATAAAAGGGGCTCAAGGGAACAATGTCGGTGACTTCCGTAATGAGAAAGGAAGCAAACAAGAGTGAATGATTGCAGAATTCAAGGTAAATACTGTTTCTAATGTGGGTGGGGACCAGTGTTTACTAAATACGAAAGATTAATATCAGAAGAGGAAGGAATTGTTTTTAATCCAAGAGGTCATTGTGAACAATAGGGGAAGAAAAAGAACACGAGTTACGGTAGAAACCACTCTTAAAATGCTTCAGCAAACTTCACTACACCCACGAACTCTTGTATACATATCAAAGTCACACATAGACCACTGGGTGCTAAGTCTGGCTGGGGTGTCACTGACTTCTTTTATGTTTCTATTAATTCATCTGAGAAAACAAAACCATGGTATTGGCCTGTCTTCAGTTTTTTTGGATGTCTGACGTTACTTTTACTGTCATTTCTCAATTGTTTAAAATAAAACAGTATATGGTAAATGAGATATCTACATATAATAATTGATTAAACTATAGATTATCATATAGATTATCCCAAAGAGTGGGAAAAAGAAATTTATGTATTTAAATACAAGTTTGCACAGAAAAAAAATGTTTAATTCCCCATTAGTTCAAATCTGAAAGAAAACAGAATTTTGAGAAGCAATTTTTTATTGTGAGTCTCATAAAACATATAAGATCTAACATAGAAACAGAAAGTCTGTTTTTTTTCTTCTTTATAACCATGTGATCCCTTGTATTATACATTTTTGAAAATCTAAAGTCTATGGTCACCTGTGGAGTCTTTGTCCATCATACAGAGACTATCCAAACAGTCCAGGCGGATCCATGGCTGGCAGGCTTGAAGTGCTACCACCACGGTTACTGATTAGCGTTTTCCCGAATTTAGCAACAGTGCTCTGCAGGAGAGGAAATCCTACAGTTCTGACAGTGTTTGCAGATATTGACACGGATATTGCACATTCTCCTCCCTGCTTGTGAAGCTGGGCCCTGAAGGAGCCAAATAAACCATGACAGATCTGGAGAAAGCAATATGTGAAAATAAACTAGAAAAATAAGGAGTTTGAGTGAAGACATGAGGGGGAGGAGTGCATAAAGGAAGGCATAGGAGAGATGTGACAGTCCCATCCAGGTGTCTGAAAAGCACCGATGTAGCCCTAGTCTCATGAGGACTATATTTATTTCTGAGCAGGGTACCAGACTCTACAAAGACAGAAGATTTCCTTGTGTCCAATTAAGAAAACCCTGATAGTACGTCCCAATTCCTCTTAAGTGCCACATAAAGTAGAGAATTATATTTAATAAGATTTTAAGAAATTTCTCTTCCTCAACAACTTCTGAGCATCTTGAAACTCCTTGCAGTCATGAACAGAAACATTTTTCTGCTTTCTAGAAATGATTTTGAACTTTAGGTCCGTGAACCTATCTAGGCCTGATGGTCAGTGTGTAAAACACACACAGTCTTTTCTTTAATGAACTTACGGAAAGGGACATACATAAACATGAGCGACATTAAGCACCATCAGTTCCTTCCTCTCTGACTCATCTCCCGTCTCTCTCCTTCCTTCAACACCGACTGTAGTATTTCAGTGTGCTGTGTTGAACTCTCTTCATTCTCCACTTCTGCTTTTGAATACACTACTGTTGGACCATGGTCATGTTCCCTGGATGGCATCGGTGAATTCCATATCTGTAATTGCTCTCTCTGTACTGGTGATGCCTAAGCTGTACCCTCTACAGTGCACAGTCACAGGTACTCAGCTCCTTCTTGGGAACTGTGGATGACCTCTAGGATGTAAGGTATCCAAAATAAGTTTCAGAATTATTTTTCTCGCCATAAGCTTCCTGTTGGGGGAGTGGGAAATGAGAGAACCAACTTGCAAGACTTTGTAGTAGAAGGAGTGGGCTGTGTCCCGCCGCCCAGCTAGCTTAACCCCGAAATAACCACACAAAAATTGTATTAATTAAATTGCTTCCTGGCCATTATATCTAGCCTCTTCTTGGATCACTCTCACATCTTGATTAACCCATTTCTATTAATCTGTGTTGACCACAAGGTTGTGGCTTACTGGGAAAGATCCTAACCAGAGTCAGTCCCAGATCAGAGAATCATGGTGTCTGCCACACTTCCCTGCTTCCCAGCATTCTGTTCTGTCTACTCTGCCCACCTAAGGGCTGCCCTATCAAAAGGCCAAGGCAGCTTCTTTATTCAACCAATGAAATCAACACAAATACAGAAGGTCCTCCTACACCAGGCCTCTCTCAGGAAGCACTTCTCATGTATTTGCAAAATCACCAGCTACTTTGTTCATATTTTCAAAAATTGCCAAGCAACAATACACACTGCAATCATGGTGCTATGATGTGTGGAGGAACTTAGAGCAAGGAGTAAGAATTTCTTATAGTGATGAAAAAGCTTTCCCGGACACAGTTGTATGTAAACTGGGCTTTGAAGGTAACCAAGGTTCAGGAGCTCTGAGCTGAACTCATCCTGAAGGTGCCCAGGAGACTCAGCATACCTTCTGGGCATGACTGAAGCACAGATCATGTGAAGGAATTAAAATGGCCAATAGTTAAATATGGGAAAGTCAACCAGTTGGCTGAAACTTCAGTTGGGAGGTTAAGGAAATAATTTTATTGTCACGTGGGCAAGAAGCTTAAAGCAGTACATTAAAAATAATTCATTAGAATGTGTTATTTTATAGGCCATGGACACTGAAAACATTTAAACAATCTCAAGTGTCATAAAGGATACTCATACCCAGTCTAAGACCTACTTACATACAAATAATTTCCAACTCAATTTGATTTCTATCTGACCAACTGACAGAACAGCATTTGAAAACTTCGGTTGTTTGGGATTTAACATTGCGTTTCTATTTTTTCTATTTGATAGTCAACATTAAGTAGGTCAGTAAAGACCCCGAAGCCCTGTGGCCTTCATATAACAGGATATATCAAATAGTTCTACAAAATAAAGGCTTGCAGCACATAGCATTATATAGGAATAGCCAATTTAGTCTGTATAAAAGTAATGTGGACACACCAATATGCTCCAAACATCAGAGTCCCAAAACTATCTACGTATCTAAGTGGCAACAAAATATAATCATTCATTTGGGAAAGATTTGTGTTCTCTGTTCATTTTAAGATTTATTTATTTATTATGCATACAATGTTCTGTTAACATATATACACCAGAAGAGGGCACCAGATCTCATTATAGATGGTTGTGAGCCACCATGTGGTTGCTGGGAATTGAACTCAGGACCTCTGGAAGAGCAGCTAGTGCTCTTAACCTCTGAGCCATCTCTCCAGCCCCCTTTTTTGGTTTTTCGAGACAGGGTTTCTCTGTGGTTTTGGAGCCTGTCCTGGAACTAGCTCTGTAGACCAGGCTGGTCTCGAACTCACAGAGATCCGCCTGCCTCTGCCTCCCGAGTGCTGGGATTAAAGGCGTGCGCCACCACCACCCGGCTACTAAGGCTTTTCTGTATGTGCTGTAAAGGAGAGAGTTGTAGAATATTTGTGCGAAGATATTTTGCTATGCTGAGTGACCAATGGCGAGGCAGGAGGTCTAGGCAGGATTTCCAGGCAGAGATAGGAAGTAGGAGGAGATAATCAAGGCTCAGAGGAGATGCCAATGAGACATGGAGAGAGTCAGACATACAGCATGAAAGAAAGGGGAAAAGCCACATGGTAAAATGTAGACCAATAAAAAACAAGGTTAATTTAAGAGTTGGTGGGACAAGCCTAAGCTGAGGTTGAACTCTCATAATTAATGATAAGTCTCCTTGTTGCTATTTGTGAGTTGGCGGGCCAAAGAGAAGTCTAACCATAGGAGGGAAACTGCAGGATTGTCTCCCATAGCTGCGTTTTGTAAAGCAAGATTGCACAGGTGGAAAGAAACATACCAGACACACAGCAAAGTTTTCGAGAGAAGAAGGGCTGTTTGTCAAAGTCTAGACCACTAGTTAACATCCAGTTAAAGTGGGAAATAGAGCGAGTGGGAACTGTAAAGGAACTTCGCGTTTTTCACAGCCCCACTGAAAGCTGCAATTAAAACTGATCAAAGATAAAGATTTTATTTCTTTGTTGTCTGTCTCATTCTCCTGATCCTTCTCAACCACTACTCCATTCTACTTCTAGTAACCTTCAAAGGCACCCAGTTAATGGGCTGGCTAATCTGACATGCATGCATTCCATAAAGGTTCAGAAGGCAGGAGAGATTCTTCAACAGATAAAGGCACTTTGAGTTCAATCCCCAGGATCCATGCAGAGGGAAGAGAGCACTGACCCCTGGAAGTTGCCCTCTGACCCCCGCATGTATGCTGTGATATGTGCTCTTGCATGAACACACACACATACACACACACACACATACACACACACAGAGAGAAATAAATAATTAAAATGCAAATAAATATTTAGAAAACATTTGTCACTATTTTGCAAATTGGAAAAGATACTAGGTGTGTATGGGTTAGGGCAAAGGCCTATACTCTCAGCCCTGGAAAAGCTAAAACAGAGGAATCATGAGTTCAATGCTAGCCTACATTGTGAGATCCTATCTGGAAAAAGCAAACCAAACAAAAGCCCATGTCAAGTAAAAAAATTCCTATAAAGGTACTGGATGTGTCCAAAAGTATCTATAGTATGTCCTAATTACTGGTTCCATGGTTTGAGGTTGACTGACCCCCAAAAGCCCCTGTATTGAAAGGATGGTGCCTGGTAGCATCACTGGAGAATTCAATGACCTCATAGAATGTGGGCCTTTGGAAGGTTTGTATGACATGGGGGCATGCCCTCAGATGCCACTGTAGGACCCGAGTCAGTCCTGTTTCCCTTTGTTGTTTGGTTACGGCATAACTATTTGTGCTACCAGCTACACCAGAGCCCATAGCATGACCATGTGGGTATCCACCTTCACCAGAGGCCCACAGCAATGGGACTACTTGATCTTGCCGTGTAATCTTCAAAACTGTGATCCAAAACAAGCCTTTTCTCCCAAAAATGTTGCCATCCCAGGTATTTCTATGTACACAGGAAGTAATACGATGGGTAAAGTTGACAATTTTATATAAAGGAGGCAAACACTATCAGTCTCACTTTCACCTGTTTAATTAGCACAAATAGATCTAGAGGCAGGAAGAATAATCGCTCATTTATCACCATGATTAATCGGTTTGACCTAAATGTTTTGGTAGAAAACTGGATATTAAAATAATTAACATTCAAAACTAAACAAGCTGAGATTTCTTTCCTTTTCTTTTTTCTATTTTTTAGGGAAGTATATAATTATGTTCATTGGCAATTTCGTAACTATAGAGGTTCTAGTCTTGTTTTGCCTTATCTAAATGCATGGTTTTGCATTAATCAGTCTCAGAAATGTGAACTATTTATCTCTTTTAAAAAAATGAATTAGAGAAGATAATCTTTATTACTCCAAATCATGAAATTGTATCCTCAGAACACTTGCAATTCAATGGTGGCCCCCAATTAAAACACACATCATGTTTATAAATCAGGTTGAATACTCAGTTTGATTTTTAATATAATTTCTCAACCTTCAACATCTTGGAATTTACATCTGCTGCAGGTCTTCAGCGTTCCAGTACAGTGTGCCATTAAATGAACCTCTTCACATCTGTCTCCATTCAATTCTCAAACTTTAACCCCAAACAGAATGGGGCTTGGGGGGAGCCTACTTTAAGGTAAGTAGGTGTCTCAAGGTGTGAGATTACTTTTTAAGGTTTCTAGTGCCCAAATAAGTCTTCAGTTCAATGAAGATCTCAAATATCTAATCACCCAACTTCCTCCTGGCTGGCTCAGATCATGCCAACATTACTGCCCAGAATGGCATACAGTTTTGGTCAGGAAACACTAGCCAACACCTCCTGCTTCCCATACTAACTTCTGCATTCATTCACCAAACTGCAAGACATAGTCTCAAGCTGGGAGAGCTTCCTTCATTACCTGTTTTCACTCCTGTCAGTACTGAACAAGTCTGAATTGCATTTTGCAAAGGGATTCATTAGAGAAACTTGGGCACTGACATCATGTACTTAGTTGCCAATAAAGAGTATTTGTACTGAAACATTTCTGGGGACACGGAAGTAGGTAACCGCCACGCTAGAGCTAGTTCCAGGACAGGCTCCAAAGCCACAGAAAAACCCTGTCTCGAAAAAACAACAACAACAAAAAAAAACAACAAAAAAAAAAAAGAGAGAGAGAAACAGTCAAACAAACAAAAACAGCAATTTAATTTTGGTGTTTGGTTTAGTTTTCTCTAAGTCCACTGCGACATATCAAAGTAGAAAAAATGCTTGATTGAAAAGTAGAACGAAGGGCCAAGTACTTATATCTAGCTAGCCTGGAACTAGCTCTGTAGACCAGGCTGGTCTCGAACTCACAGAGATCCGCCTGCCTCTGCCTCCTGAGTGCTGGGATTAAAGGCGTGCGCCACCACCGCCCGGCCTGTTTGACTGTTTCTCAAGACAGGGTTTCTCTATGTGGCCCTGGCTGTCGACACAGAGACTAGGTTGGCCTTGAACTCAGAGATCCCCTGCCTCTGCCTCCCAGGTGCTGCCACTGCCCTTCTACTTGTAAACATATTGAAGGAGAAGGCAATGATCACCGCACAGCAACAAATTAGCGAACACCATTGACACATCTCCAAGGGAAAGATGATGGCCTGTTTGCTCCTCTTTTGACTATTCTCCGGGTTAAAACACCAAATTTTGACCATGAAAAGAACCATTCTATTTTTTGAAGACATTTTTTTTCCTTTTTTGAGATTTAGTCTAATTTTCTAGCCTAGCTGGTCTGGAACTCTCCATCATCCTGCCTCAGCCTCCTGAGGGTTGGATCATGGGTGCCACCAATGCTGGCTTAATGTTACACACTTAGGAGACTGCTTTCCATATAAGGTTTAGCGTGCTGATTGCCATCTGTTTAGGGATCAGCACTCGTTCGAGAAGGTTCTATAAGGTTACACCAATGCCACAATGCCATCTTGTCATTGACATATTCATCTGGAAATCCATGAAAGTTAATGCTTCCAAATAAATGAGAAGTAGTTGAGAAAAGTCAAAAATATTCTAAGTAAATGTAACCCAGGGCCTCTATGGAAGATTTTTAAAATATAGTGGCTGCCTGTAAACATATTTGTAAGCAAAAGAGTTGAGAGAATATATATATTAATCCCAGGAACTTCTATTAAGTATGTCTCTTTAGCATTTAAATATACATGAATATGTTTATTTATTATTTATTTATTGTTTATATATTTAATAATTATTTAACATCATATATAATATATACACTAATTTTACGCATTTAAAATGTTTAGATGACTATATTATATAATATTCTCCTATGTTTTCCTTTAAGCTTAGATTAGAATTGATTAAGTTATCGAACTTTTCTTTAAAGCGCAAATGAACTCTGCAATGCAGTCTGACTGCTCATGCATAATTCAGGATCCCAGCCTAAAACATTATGCTCAGACAAGCACAAATATTGGCAAAGGTGAACGATTGAACTGCTCCAGTAGCAACAGAATTATGTCATGATCTGTGTGTGCACTTGAATTCTGAGAGCGGGGACTACAAATTAAAAGCAGAGAAAACAGTCAACAATGTGGCTATAGACAAAGTAAGCAGGATGGTAAAGCCAGGTTGCATTGTTGAAAGCCCCTTGCTCTTTATTAGTTATTAATGATCCTGAAGTGAAAATAAAATCTGATGGGAGGGATAAAAGCGGGTATCATCTGCCTCAGCAATGAAAATGAAGGTTCTAGAAAATGTTCTTATGAATTTTTAACTTTGAAAACAGCAAATATGGTTTTACTTAAATCAGTACAAATTCATCTCTCTTCAAGGTAATTTCTTCATTTGTCTTAATTTTCTGGCCAATGATGGCAGTCCTCGGTATGAGGATCTTGGCCACTTGTCAGTACTTTCCAGTTAGTAAGCAGGGCTTCCAAATCCCCTTGACAGAGGACTCTTCCTTTGCCAGAAGGGCTCACCCCTTGTGGATGCAAAGCATCTTAAGGACATACAATGAGAACAGAAAATGCACTTTGCCGGCTGAATCAGCAGATCAATGTGGCAGCAGACACCCAGCACGATCATTTCACTTCCTGCCCTCTCTTTCTTCCATTGGTGCCAGCTGGAGGTGACATTCTGCAGCAAGCCTCACCCCCTGTCCATTAATCAGCTAGATATACAAGATGATCCATGCTTAGAAATGCCCTCTTCCTAAATCCCAAGGTTCAGCGTCTGTCATAGATCCTTCTGACTTTCTATAACTTTGGTGAAAAAGAAGAAAGACTTATACAAGTACAGTCATTCAATTATATAACAAAACCATCAGTTTTACAGGGCACTCAATACATAAAACCATTAACGAGCTTCTGAAAAAATCTAAACAACCCGAAAAACAAATGTGACACATCATCAAGCTGTTATTCTTCTACGAATATCTGAATAATTCACCATACCACAGCATTTAGATTATATCCCAAATCCATCTACTAGACTGCAGCCCTGAACTTTACAACATAGTCCTGGGAAGGTCCAACAGTTGGGGACTAGGTCTGTGTTTTGCAAATGGAACTTAAAGCATACAGACAGCAGGCAGACCTGGTGTGGGGTAGAGGTGAGACCTCAACTCTTTCCCCTCCTTTACATATTTCTTTAGAAAATTATATGACCATTAGAAAAATAATAAAACAACATTAAAACACAAATTTTCTTTAGTCTCTCTCACTCCCAATTAAGGGTTCTATAATAAGGACTGTCATTCAGCAAGGACAAGATAAAGAATACTAAGTAAGACTGTAATCTGACCCTGCAGGAGTCCCTTCAAATTTTTCCACATCTGTTTTTTTTATTGCCGGCATGTAACTTATCTAGAGAATGTCACCTTTAACAAACTCATAGGTGAACTTCCATAACCAGAACAATCTTCTGCACATTTTGATAAGGATATTAATCAGTTTCCTTCCCATCATTTGTAAACGATGCCACCGGTGCATGAAATGATTCAATAGTCTCTCCCTGGCATACAGGCAAATCATACAGACAGAGAACACAATTCCATCTCCACAGAGCAAGATGCACACTCAAGTCTGAGATCATTACGGCTGAATAAAACCAATCAGAACTTTCAGTCTCTGGGGGTAGGAGGAGGTTGAGGTCCTATTTTCAACCAGATCTGTTGTTTTGTTGAACAAGGATTCTCCAACAATAAGCAGGAAGGAGGTCCAACGAATACTAATGTCACAAATCAGCACAGACAGATAAGCACAAGGTAAGGTACCTGACTGGAAGTTCTCAGTAAACCTAGATCTCTGATTAGACAAGGAGCTGCTTGGGCAGCATTGCCATAGCAACCCTATCAGAACAGCACTGGCATAAGTGATTTTGCAACTGGACACTGAAGCAGACACGTAATCACAATGAGCTATATCTGTCTTTTCTTTTCACATGGAGTCCATGACATCACAAGACAGCACAAACTTCTTAAACATGCTAAAGCAAAAGACACCCAGACTATTCTCTTCTTCACTGTAACTCTATGAAGTTGAATGGAAGACCAAGTAAATAGAAGACATTCTGAGATAAAGTGATACTTTCATTTGTGCATATATAAAAACTATGCTTCCAGCTCACCTTGTAGCCTCTGCATCACGTTGGTAATGTCCCGATGGGATCTCGAAGATGTCCTGGATGTTGCCATGGTCCTTCTTGTAGCATGGAACCAATGCCAAGTGTTGTCCCTCAGTGTGGGGTGATTCTACACTGCTTCAGATGACATGTGCAGTCTTGTCTATACCTATCAGCTTTCAGACAAACCCCAAGTACTCATGGTGATCAATGAGGAGACAACATTCTCTCATGGTGACACACACGTTACAGAGAGCCTTCTTATGTAGACTCAAGAACCTGAAACACAAAACAATAAAAACACAATATGAAAAATACTCACCTTAGTCATAGTGCAAAATGAGAATGAGCCCTATTCCACTCTAGTGTCTGACTCACTATCAAGAGAAACCACTAATACAGAAAAGACTAGAAAGCTTAAAGTAGTAAGTAAGTGTTAAAGCTGCTACGATCTGTAGTGGTTTGAATGAGAAATATCCTGCATAGTTTTACATATTTATTGCTTGATCTTTATTTGGTGATGTGATTTGGAATGTTATGAAACCTTTAAGAGGCGGGACCTTGCTGGAGGAAGAACGTCACTGGGAATGGCCCTACAGGGTTAATAGTTTTGCTCCAAGTTCTGGTCCCTCTCTTTGCCTCCTTGTATGGACGACAGTTGATTTATCTGTTTCCTACACCTGCCGCCATGTCAACCCTTCCCCACCACGATGCATTTTGGCTTCTGCCTCTGGAACCATCAGCTAAAACCTGCCCTTTCCTCCTTAAGTTCCTTTTAGTTGTGCTGTTTTGTTGCAGCAACAGAAACCCGACCAATAAAGCACGTGATCAGATAAAATAAAAAGTGGGTTGCCCGGAACAAGTCAGCTAGTGAAACCTTGATGTTGAGAAACATACTCTGCGCAAGAGAGGCTCACTTGCCTTGTTTTTCTTTTTAAAGTGTAAATTTACTAATTTATATCATATTTTAATTGTTTTTTTCTGTTTCATTTATTTATTTATTAAAGATTTCTGCC
>NC_022034.1:15824301-15827337 GCF_000317375.1 Microtus ochrogaster | reverse complement strand
CATGCTTTTTCAGACCCAGGCCAGCTGGCCTTGGTGAGTTCCGGATAGAACATCCCCATTACACTGAGACAATATTTTAATATTTTAATTGTTTTACACTGACACAATATTTTAATTGTTTTACAGACCCTTTTTGTATTGTTTCATTGGATACTCTCCAAGAAGGATATCATATCCTAGCTTCTAATAGCAAGTTGATGAATTAACACATAACAGATAAGGGCATAACTTCATTGGTAGAGTACATGAACAACCTTAGGTTCAGTCCTCACCACAGCATAAGCCAGGCATAGCCTCTCAGGGCTGCAATTCCAGTGCCCAAGATATAGAAGCAAGAGGACCATGCATCCAAGGTCATCACCTGCTACATAAGGAATGAGGGGTGACTTTCAAGGCCAGCTCGGATACATGATATTATCTCTAAAAGTAAAAAAAAAATAAGAAACCATATAAATATATGAATTAGTTCATGATGACTATGACTTCCAAATATTCTTATTTTAGGAGATAAAATTAGGACTAGCTTAATTTTTTCCTCTTAATACAGAATGATTGATTCTAAAGTAATTAGTAAGATCGGGATGGGGCAAGTTAAGCATATGGGACATTGTCTAACACCTCTCTCAATTCTCTGCTTCGAAGGTGCAGTTGATTACTCTTATTCTGGGTGAAAAAGAAGTAGGCAAGTAGTTAATGAAATCCTGACATTGAGAAATGTACGGTGAACAGAATTTCTTAACCCTGAGGTGAGCTGAACCAAGTCTTGCTGTGAACAAGAGAATTAGAGAGAAGAGTAACGACTTCAGAGATGGAAACTCAATAAAGGTTGTGCTGAGGCCTAGGTCCAGCAAATCTTCATGGAAAGTCACTCTACATCTTCCGGAAATGGTGGTGATTTCCCAGGAATGGGGCTGGGAGAAAAATGACAATGGCCAAATCAAAAGTCTAAAGCAAGCTCAATGCACATGTGTGTGGAACATTCCACTGCTTGAAAGGGAAAAATAAAGTAGGAGTCTCCATATGTTGTAAAAAATACGCAATGAGTGAATAATGGATTGGTAAGTCATTAAACCCAATGAAAAGTTGTTATTTTAAGTGATATTATAAATACTCATATATATTGGTCTCTAGTTGGAATGTATTGATGTGAAACCCGTCATATCTTTTGGAGACGACTGTTGGAAAAAGGGAGAAAACATACACACATGTTAAGATATCAAAAGGGTGTGCTGAAGAAGACCTCAGTATCTGCTCACTCCAACTCAGAAGACCAAGACCCACTGAGCAGTTTCAATTGCTAGGGAGGCAGAGGCTACTGGAAAAAAAAATATGTACAAGAAGTAAGACTCAGCCCTTGGCATCTTATAGATAAAAAGATTTACTGCTCAGTGGATGGCTCTTCAAGAGTTTGGGGGAGGCAGGGGAGTAAATAACTCTATATAACCATGCACCAATGACCGATACCTCCACCTAATCACATCTCCCGAAGAAAAGCATTCCATCTGCCTACATACAAGAGCTGCTGTAATTGGCAGACCCGAGTATGAGAAGCATTTCAAGGAACCTCATCATAATTGACTCTTTGAAGTGTTAGAAAATCTGGCTCCTCAAGTGCAAGGATGTAACTCCATGATCTGCGTGTCCATGTTGACTTACCTATCTAGAATCTACCCACCATGGGTATTCCTATTGATAGCCTTATACATAACACACAGCAGAGGTGAAGGAAGAAATTGGGTTGGACTATAGCTCAGTACTAGGGCACTTGCCTAGTCCGTGCAAATCCTTAGTGTAAGCCCAGACACCGAGAAAAAAATAAAACAGAAATTTGTTTCAATCCAGCTACCCCACACCAGTCCCTGACCAGCCCAGGAGTTCACAGATGATTAAGGCAGCCCCACCCTTTCTACTCAGGATTGTAGAATTAAAAGTTGTAGGGTTTTTTTCTATTAATCACTGCATCACCTTGCACATCTCTCTCCTTCTTCTTGTTCATACCCACGTCACAAAAAGGTCAGTCCTAGAATGATTGATCCCATTTCTTTCCCCACATTAAACTATGACTTCTCTGCTTCTGTTCGCATATACCCAGTTTCCCTGCCACCGCATAAGTCACACTCTGAAATCCTGGAGCTCAGGATTGAGACTACAAAGATAAATGTGGCACAGAACCTATTTTTGCAGAGCGTAGAACATAGTGAGAGACGGAAAGTAGCAGAGACAGTTTTTCCAAAATCTCAGGAGTAAGTATGAGTGTAAAGCTACAGGAACACAGAAGATGAGGGCTATGCCAAAGCTGGGGCTCTGGAATGATGCCCTGAGGATTTCACATCTCAGCTGAGTCGGAGTGAATGCATCAGGTGAAAGATGAAAGCTGCTCTCCAGGCTGCGTCTGGCTTCGGGAAAGGCATTAGCAAGAGAAACAGCTTGGTATCTTAGTACCAAAGCACTATTCTCTGGTACTTGATGCTCACGGACTATGCTGTGGTATTAGATGTTGAAGGATGATGCTCTGGTACTTGATGCTAAAGGACTATGCTCTGGCACTTGATGCTGAAGGAAGATGCTCTGGTACTAGATACTGGAGGACTATGCTGTGGTACTTGTTGCTGAAAGACTATGCTCTGGTACTTAATATCTAAGGACTATAGTATGGTGTAGGGAAGAGGGCAGAGGCCCTTCATGCATATTCAGCAGAGTGGTTCTGGTTCTCACCAAGAACCCTGGGCCAGAAATGAGCAGATAAAATTTAGAATTACAGCTTCTGATGCCTGTATGCTTGAGACTGGATCTCACGGAGCCCAGGTTGGCCTTGAACTTGATATGTAGCTGAGAGTAACCTTGAACTTTTTATCTTCCCACTCCCAACTCTCTAGCACTGGGTTTATGGGTATGCATTACTATGCCTCATTTATGCCATTCTAGGGATCAAAATGACAACTTCGTACATGTTAGAGAAGTGCTTTACTAACTTGGCTACATCCCAACCCAGCTACTGTTTTTACGGTTCTATTTGGGGTGGGTAGGGTTAGGAAG
>NC_022034.1:15797362-15824051 GCF_000317375.1 Microtus ochrogaster | reverse complement strand
GAATAGAAGATAAAGCTGGAGAAATAAGTAGGAAGTAACTTTACAAGGCTTGATGAAGGCTCAGCTAGGAGTAGACAGATCTGGGACAGCCAAGAGTATGAGATCTAGGAAGATGCATTCCCAGGGGTAGACAGAACAGACTGAGGGGTCTTAGGAGACACTATGGATTCATGGTGCAATCAGTGGTATTTGGAGGATCTTAAGTCCCTTTATATCACTTCTATAAAAATTCCAAGCCAATGAGAGAAATAGCTTTACTAATGACTTAACCCAGGACCCCTTCCCTGGCTGCCCCAATACATATTGCCGTAGCAGTAATAATCTCTATGAGGGTAAGTATTTGTGACACCATGAGCTTACTTCACTCTACCAAGGCTGTGAACACCGTCAGTACAGGGACCGGAACATGTCATGTTTTCTTTCTGTGGTGCTAAGGATGGCACTTATGACCTTGTGCATATTAAAAACTACACCCTAGTCTCGGGACTTCAACTTTTCTTGCCTTCCCTTCTCACTCATTGACACCAACTATATCCACAGACACATGCTGAACATCCAGTATTGATTTTTTAAAGTTATTGAATCAAGTGCATAATATTTTGTTTCTGAGAGACAGGGCCTCCTCACCAAGCCCCTCCCACTCTAGCACAAGAGCTGGCGCAATATCCTTCCTTGGTCAGGGCTAAGATAAACTATTTCACTTCCATCCTTTGCTAGGCACAGACACCCGATGTTGTGAAATTATGCTTTTCTTGCTTTTGGGTCATGTGATTAATAAGAAACTTCAAATTAATGAAAAGGAAGTCATTAAAAAAAGACTAGCCATTTGAAAATACAAGTTTAAGCTCTACTTGGTGCCAGCGAAGGGGTTAGTTTGGGGAGGATCTTGCATGGGGCGTTTCCAATGACAGCTTGTCAAAGAAGAAACTGCCAGAAAACTCACCGACTCTGGCAAAGGAAGACCTAGACATGACTCCTGTATTGTTCACATGATCTCTGATGTGTTCATGTATATGTGCTGATAAGTGCGGGTGTGTGTGCATGTGTCTGTGTGTGTGTGTGTGTGTGTGTGTGTCTGTGTGTGTGTGTCTGTGTGTGTGAGTGTGTAGGCTAAACTCGACACCTCGACATTCTTCACCATATTCCACTGAACCTGGAGCTCATCAACTCAGCTAGACTGACTGTCCAGAGAACCCCACAAATTCTACTATTGTCATCAAGTACTGGAATTATAAGCATGTACCATGATGTCTCTGGCTCTTAAGTGGGTTCTAGAGATCCTCATGCTTCTGTAGCAAGTATTTGCCAAAGGTGGTATAGTGACAGCCAGGTATAGTGGCCCTTAGGCCCTTGAAGAGACTGGCTCTGTAGCAACAGTCATGGACATGAGCTGTCTACGCATGTCATGAAGGGCAGGCAGGCCCAGTATCAATGTGATCTACCTCAGTTTTCAACACATGTTAGAGATTTTGATATGAGGAATGTGGGAATGGGAGGTACAGCTAAGTTATTGGGATGGACCAGAAGGATGCCAATGCATTGATGGACAGAAAGGACATCAGTGGGTTGTAGGACATCCCCTGCCCCATCTCCAAATCTTCCCAGAAACCATTGAGATTTGCCATGGCTAAATACCTTACTACACAGAGAAGCAAGATTCCCGTATTCATTGTTTCACAGAAAACATGTAATAAATTATTTGTGAGGGATAATAGTATAATATCTAGCCAGTCAGTGTAGTCAGCAAGGCAGACAAGCCTCCCAATTGTTTAGGGAGCAGAGCAGGAGGTGACATAAATGACAAAGTAGAATGACTTTGTAAAGTGGCCGCCCAGGTCAGCGTGGGAACAGCCACCATCTGCTCGACTGATGTCACAGGGGACAGAGGCACTTTAGCCTCTGTTCTTTGGATTCTTTGAGTGTCCTCTCCTCTCAACACCAGAACCAATGGAAAGCCTAGTGGCGAGCTGTCACAATGCCACTTTTCTGGTCCCTATTCAAAATGCACAGCATGCTACTCCAGCACTTTCTTATCTGTGCAACTGAAAGGGAGACAAATCCATGATTTAAACTGAAGTTGTTTTACTCTCCTTTCTAGGAAAGTCTGTTACGGGAATAAGTTCAAGATAATGCACAATTTTAAACCCAATTATTTTCCTCTGCCTGCCCATTAGGACTGGCGTGAATTAATAAGCAGTGAGCAGCTAACACCAGAAAAGGACTCCCCTGGATTATAAAGTAGATTACTAACGTATGCATGGAGGCTGTCTTGAAAATGCCTCTCGTTAGTCATGATTAAGAATTACTTGGGCTAAGAAGAAGACTGATACCTTTCATAGAAAGATAAGAACAGAGTAATTACAAGGCAGCCCAGTTGAAATCCAGGGGCATGATTCAACCTTGGTGGATTTGAGCTCAGCGTACGAAGTGCACCTCATGGTATCTGCCACCCTTGTTCCTTACTTTGGGTTACGCATGTATTTCACCCCTTGCTCAACCTTAGTTCTCGTTAGATTCAGCCACAAGGAAGCACCTATATTTAAGAGGAAGGTGTCCACACGAACCAGTCTTGAGTCCTGCATGCCCAGCCAGTCCCAGGCAGGCCACTGGGTGTGGCAGCTGGAGCTGGAGCTGTGAGCATGCCACCCACCTTGCCTGGTCATGAGCTTCTCTGGTTCTGCCCAGTCATACCTCCGCCTCCTCTAGCGCTAGGTATACTGGGTAATCATGAGAGTGCGGGAGCCAGTAAGGCAGCCAGCAGCAAGCAGTTCTAGGTGATCTTGAATGGCAAACTAGCTTTTTCTGAATCACATTCCCTGGGAGTAAGAGGAGAGCTCTTCCTAGGGGACAGCGGGGACTCTGAGACAGCTTGCAAGGAGTCCTTAGTTTAAAAAGATACAAATGAGGCTGTAACCCCCAGGCTAAGCAAATGTTCCTTAATGCTTAATACTGTCACAATCAGTCTGATTTTTTTTTCTATCTTCAACATGAAACATATTAAGTCAGTCATGACCAGGGCACATTTTGTTCTTCATCTGCCACAGAGTAATACAAACAGACATCAGACACAAGAAAAATAGATGTGCATTTTTTTAGTTGTGTGTTCCTATGTCAGGAACTTTTTATCTATATTAATAATTTTTATCATGGAGAATAAAGGACCTCAAGCAGGACAATTCTCATGACTCACAGTTAAATCAGCATTTCAGAGAGATGTAGGTCATATTAATAACCTTTGCTTGATTGAGAGCTGTGTTTTCTACTGCATATGTCTGGCTCCTATGTCAAATGTTGACTTGAGTCTATATCAGGTAGATTCTCCTTAGGTCAAGGGGAAGATAAGTGGGCCTTTAAAAATAATGTATTTGGGGTTTTTGTAGCATTCACAGGATATTTTCAGATACATAAAAGTTTTCCATCCAAAACTGAAAAGCTCAGGAAAACGCGATGCAGGGAGCTAGGGTTGAACAGTTGATATTTCTCACTAGGACAGGCCTGATGTGAACCAGATTGAACTTGAAGTATCAGGCAGTTATAGCAAACCCAGCCTCCTCTCCCAGTGCCTTTTCCTTGCTGGCCATAGAGGCTGCATTTTGTACTTTTAGCCCTGCCCTTTGCAATGCACCTGGCTCCCTGAGAACCGCCATTTCCCAGGACTCCTCCCTCAGGGGTGCAAAGCCTCTGTGGAAAACGTCGTTTTGGAGAGTAGATGAAAGTTATCTTGCCCTCTAGTGTAGGCTCTGCCTGGAAGCAACTGCGCCAGGGGAGTCTCCTGGGCCTCCACACAGTCTTCAAGCCTTAGGCTCCTGCTACCCATCTTCCCTCCCCCAGCCCTTCCTGAAATAGTCTGGGGGTGGAGGAAGGGAGGGTCCTAGAATTTGTTCAACGCTTGCATCTCGCATCTGATAGTAGCAACAGCGAGGACCTTAACAATAAGAGCGTCGCTGCCTGCCGTTTGGGCATCTCTGGAGCCCAGGGGATGTGCAGTGAGCGGAAATGACAACTCAGAGAGAGGGTATTAATAGGAATATGTACGTATGAGATGCAAAGAGGCTAGCCAACCTCCCTATTGCCTTCTCCAGGAGTGTCACACACGTACACACACCGCCGCCACCCCCTCTCCCTGAGGTTAGCGGCGCGTCAGCGTGCAAGCACAAACTTGCTGCAGTGTGTTTCCTTGCACCTGTCATTCCTCCATCTCTCTCCTCTCTGTCTCTACCTTTGCTATTTACCTTGTTCCGGCCTTATTCAGGTTCCAAGCAGCGAGGTGACGCGCGAGCGAACGCCTCCTTCCAGCTGCGTGCGGCTCCGGGTATGCGCTGCTACCCAGACCGTGTAACCGGGGCTCCGGTGCTGTCTGCAAGGGCTGCGGGAGCCGGGATGCCCTGGTGACAGAGTACAACAATCCCAGCCCGGTGTGGGCCGGTGCTCCTGGCTGGCGCACACGCACTGCTCTGCGCTGGCTGCTGTTGGCTCTGCCCTCCCTCCCTGCCTAGAGGATCGGTCCCTCCTCCAGGCTGCACACCAGGGGGTTAGGCCTCCCCCACCTCCCGCCCCCTGCAGCTGCTGCTCCTGTCGCCAGCGGAGGTCGCCCTGGCGGGGTTCAGCTTCTGAGCAGCCGCCCAACATCCCCCTCCCGCCCGCCACGCCCCCTCCTCAGCCCCAGGATGTACAGGTCACCAGGCAGAGCTAGGGGCGGGGACCCGGAGGAGCTTTGCCAGAGTCTCCCTACCTCCTTAGAAAAGCTTGGTCACTGACTCTTCTCTGACAGACAGAGTCCTTCTGTGACCTACTCACTTTCTGTTCAAGTCTTTGCCACGGGGTCCCCTTCTTGGGGGACATGATTGTCTCAGCAGCTTAGGGATGTGACATGATACTGGCTGCTAACTTTTGCCCACGTTTCCCACAGCACAACTGGCCTTTGAACATAACTTGCTTGAAATGGCCCTGGAAGTTCCTGATGGTTCCAGGAAGGAGAGACTTGAAATTTCAGGAGCACAGGTGACGGTGGGCTCTTCATCCACCTCAGACAGCATCCTAACTGCTGACCCCTGGGCTGTCAAATCAGTCATAGGGATAATGGGGGACTAGGCAGGCTTTCTATTTTGTCACTGCCGATGCCTGACACTGTCCTGTTAATTCTTGGTTATTCACAGAGGTGGTTTGGGACCCACTGTTCATGGGGCGGAGCCATTACAATCCTTCACCAGCCCTTCTTCTGGTGCAAGAGAGCCTACGTTGCCTAGGCGCCTCGAGAGATTTATTTTGTTGTGGTGTGATGGTTTCCAAGCAAAGTCAAACACGGCCTTTTTTTCACCAACAATGAAGCCCAAGTCCAAAAGGATTACAGAGGCTAGTGGAAGCTCTGTTACAAGAATCTTAGAGATAGCAAGAACTCACTAAGTTGTCAACAGAAGCAAAGTCATGTTTGTTTTTTATATTCACCGAATGGATTGCTTTACAAAGTGGACATGGTTTCTCCTTGCATCCTGCCTCTCAGTCACCTGAAGCTATATTCCCCACTATTTACCTTTCATTTAGAATATATATGTATCCCTTTTTCTAGATCCAGTCAAAATAGCAGCAGCTGTGATGGTTGGTTCTGAAGGTCTGTTCGAATTCTTTAGATCAGGTTGGCCTGTGTAGCATAGCTGTGTGGGATTGATTTGACTTTTACCTTACCCAGCCCACTGTAGGTGGGAGTATCTATCATTCCCCAGGTTTGACCCTGAACTATATAAAGTAAAGATATAGCACTGAGCTGGTGAACAGGCAGCATAGTTTCTCCTTCTCTTGACTGTGGAGATGGTATGACACCTGTCACTAGCTCCCGCCCCTGTGACTTGCCAGCAATGGTGGCTTGTAACCTGGAAATGTTTGCCAGGTGAACACTGTCCCGTCCTATGCCCTATTTGTCAAAGAAACAGAAACAGTTTTATCTATTATCTATTTTTTTATTTTATTTTATTTATTTATTCTGGTTTTGAAATGAAACTCCGAATCAGCTAAACCAGTGTTCTCATTCCTTGAGTTTCACTTTATTTATTTATTTATTTTGCAAAAGTAAATACTTTCCAACACAATAGGTCTGATTTTTTTTCTTTATTTGCCAGCAATCTGCCACCAACCATATTCCTATCCAGGAATAAACCCTAATTGTAGAATCTTATGGTTCAGAATGTTTGGGTTGAAGGAGATAAGAGTCTGAGATGAAAACCCATGCATTGCCCACCTCCACCTCTCCTTGTCACCGATTGGAACAATCCTGTGGGGACAGCCACCAGAGCCTAGTAGTTCCTGGACAGCATACTGCCCTCCCAGGTGGCCACCAGAGGCCTGCTCCTCAAAAGGGAAATACCTAAGAATCTTGGTTCTCCCTCTTAATCACCACAGACACAGAATCAGTTTGCCTGACTGGTCCTAAACATGGAGTAAGAAGATGAGCTACAGGTAAGATCGTTGTGTTCAGGACTTAGCTTGCCCAAGAAAGAAGACATTTTAGCTGAAACACAACTCCAAATAAGAGGAAGTCCTTGGTGGCCCTTCACCTCTCTTCTTCCAGACCACACAGGAATGCTGTCCACGTGTGACCCATCCTGACTCCCTAATTAACTGAACCATGATCAGCTCAACTTTAGGAGCCACAAAAGGAATAAGGTCATTTTAGACCTCTGGGAAGGGCTTGTCATTTTTGTTCAACTAGGGAAGGCTGTTTGTAACTCCATTTACCCAATAACCATTGCTTCCACACACAGCACCTGGCTGAAAGTGTGCTGGGGCCTGGGGACTCTGTGGTAAGCCAAACATAAGCTGGTTCTCGCCTTGGTAGGATGTGCAGGGTAATCAGGGAGAGGGCAAGATTTGCTGATGTTGATCATATATGCTTACAGAATCCCATTCTCCAAGGAAAGGCCGGTGTTGCTATGGGTTCTCCTGTTGAATTTATCTCAGAGATCATCAAGACTTTGCTAGGGAGATAAAACTGAACCAAGACTTACAAGAGAACGGTACTACTAAGAAGAAAAAGAGCTGCAGCCCCGAAGGGGGGGGGGACTTCAAAGCTGAAAACTTCTGATGGCATGCCATGTTGCCCTTTAAAATTACAAGGGATGGATATGTGCTTGCAGCCATGAGAGTATTTTCAATACCTAGCGGGTGCAACAGAGTTAGATTTGTGCCTTGAGCTTCTCCTGTAAGACAGAAGTGGGGCCCGATCCATGAATGTAGACCAGTGAGGAGAGCCCTACAGTTATCCTTTAGAGAATCTAATCCCATCTGCTAATAGAA
Organism: Microtus ochrogaster; assembly: GCF_000317375.1. Lineage (NCBI taxonomy): Eukaryota > Metazoa > Chordata > Mammalia > Rodentia > Cricetidae > Microtus > Microtus ochrogaster. The sequence goes on along the minus strand of NC_022034.1, from coordinate 15,816,764 downwards.
TGATGGCAGTAGGGAGAGTGGATGGATTGATTTGAGAGCGAGAGGAGAGTTTACAGGGCACGCGACTGTATACCCCCTCTCAAATTGTTGCTGATATGGTAGGGTTTGGAGGTGGCAGTGGGGTTTAAAAGGTGGTTAGGTCACAAGGGTGGAGTCCTCATGAAAGAGATTAGTGACTTTGTAAAGGGGTGTGGCCATCATTGGATCTGTCGTGTAAGAACAGAGCAAGAGGACAGCCTCTTTGAACCTGACATTGAATTTTCAAGATCCTTAATCTTGGCCTTCCCAGCCTTCAGAATGGCAAGGGAGGATGCTGTGGATAAGCCTCCAGGCTATGGTTTTATTACAGAAAGCCCCAGTGCTGCTCTAAGGCATAAGCCCAAAGAAGTTAGAAAAGTCGTACTTAGATAGTACAGTGTTTAACATCTTGGATTTGGAGTAGGGAGGGCCTTGACCGGGCTCTATCATTAACTGCCTATATGTTGTCAAGCTGGTAATTGCCTCTCATAGATTCAGATTTTACAAACCTATGATTCAACATCATAATAGTGCCTTGTTCACAGAGCTCTTGTGGGGACTCGATGAGCTAATACCTGGAACATTCTTAGTTCCCCAGTGTCTGGCATGTAATCAGCGAGTACAAGATGTAATTAGCAGTATTATCAGCAATATCATTATTACTATTGTTGTAGATGTTTCTGAAGTTGGCAAATTTAGGCAAAACCATCAGTCTCCTCTTTGTAATAGCCAGATGAAGCTGGGAACCTATACCTCAAAATCAGAGCTATCATAATACGATCAGAAGCTGCCTAGGCGGTCACCCGAGTCCCTCCTTCATAAACTGAGAGTGTCCTCCATCCTTTCTTTCTTTTCCAAGGGACCCACTGTGTATAGTTCTATACACACCCCTGCAGCTTGGCCTAACATCCAAGAGCCTAACATCCAATCTAGTCCAGATTTACTCTAAAGCCTGCCCCATTCTGCCCTAGACAATGTAAAATACAGGTTACCTTTTATGCCAGCATGAAGTCAGCAAGTGACCATTTGATGTGGGATTTCCCTCTGTATGCTGTGATTGCCATTAATGAATAAAGAACTGCTTTGAGCCTATAGCAGAGCAGGGCGGGGCGGAGCAGAGCTAGTCAGAAGGACTGGACTGAATGCTGGGAGAAAGAAGGGCAGAGTCAAGGAGAAGCCCTGGATCCGCCACGGGAGATAGATGTACTGAAACTTCACTGGTAGGCTATGACCTCGTGGTGATGCACAGATTAATGGAGATGGGTTAAATTAAGTTGTTAGAGTTAGCAAATAAGAAGCTAGAGCTAACGGGTCAAGCAGTATTTTAATTAATACAGTTTCTGTGTGATTATTTTGGGGCTAAGCGCCCGGGAACGAACTAGCAGCCTTCCTCCAACAACCTTTTCTGTTTCTATCATGTCTATTTTGAGTAATTGGGCTAATACCTTGGGGGAACTTACCATAGTTTAGGAAAAGATGCTGTTTATTTATCTGAAGTCCTACCACGGGTGCTTCTTGGCCCCAATGAGTATGTATCTTTGGTAACACGTGGTTTTTCTCCTTCCTTTTCTGCTTGATCTTAACAGTCTTCAAAACAGATTTGTTTGAAATGTTCAGTGAAACTAAATAGAGCAGTTCCTTAGCATTTTAAAGGTAAAGGAATAGGGCTCCACCATCAGTCAGGGGCTGAAAGCAGTTAGCAATAGTCTTGATCTCTTTCAAGAAACCTGTGTTCCTCTTTCAAGGAAATGGCCTCGAGGGGAGACACAGCCATGGAAAATGTGGTTGTATATAAAGCCTAAGGAAGTGTTTTTCAACCTGTAAGTTGTGACTCCTTAGGGTTCTAATGACCCTTTCACAGGGATCACCTAAGATCATGGGTGAAACACAGAGATTTACATTATGATTCATAATGGTAGCAAAATTACAGTTATTAAGTAGGAATGAAAATAATTTTGTGATGGTGAGGGGGTCACCACAGCATAAGGAACTTTATTAAAGGGTGGCAGAATTAGGAAGATCGAGACACACTAGCCTAGAGGTTCTCTGGATCTCAGATCACACTCTCAACCAATGTAATGACTCGGAGCTTGTCTCCTTTGCAGATTTGACCACAGTCAGAAGTGATTGGTGTCTCACATAGCTCTCATTCCCCTTCCTCCACAGTCAACCTGTTCTCCTAAATGATTCTCTTTAATAAGCTTGTTGCAACCAGGATCTCAAGAACCTAGGCAAATACAAGCAGACCAAATGGCAAGGGTCCCTTCCACCTTTGAAGGTCTAGAGATCACCTGGCATGAAAGGTGTCGTCAGTCAAGATCATGAAGGAAAGCAAGGCAAATTGAAGATATGACCCAGGGATGTGGGTGCCTAATATTACTGGGAAAGGGGAGGCTGTCATTCTTGTGGGGGCCTTTAGCTTTCCCCTAAGCAGTACAGGTGCATGAAGACCTCTGCAGCTTGCTGCTGCCACCCAGAGGTCAAGATACTGCAACAAATGCCAGCCTTACCCAGCTATGCTCTGCGTTGATCCTGCTGCGACCTACATTGAAGCTGGAGGGAAATTTTCTCAGCTGTCTCCTTTGCCTTCTGAATCTTTCAAGAAGGCGTGACGAATGTAAATTTCATCTAACACCGCCCCCAAGAGGGGGAGGCTGAGGAAATCCAATCCCCAGATTTCTGGCTTCTGAGATTCAGGATAGAAAAGAGAAATGAGTTTGTATAAAAAGCTCTTTCCAAAAAATACCCCCTACAAGATGCAACCTGGAGCTGAACAGGTTTCAGCTAATGTTAAAATTAAAACTGAGAAATTTCTTTGAAAAGTTGAATGCCTTTAATATGTTATAATTTTATTAAAATTACCTTCTAATTTTAAGTAAGGGCTTTACAGCTAGTATTACAATGAGTTCAAAGCATGTGATCACTCGCTCACTCAAAGCGGTCAGTCTCAGCAATCCCTGTATAACTTACATGATTTCCTCAACTACAAACCTCCCCTTACAATCCTGCAACCCCACTCTGTTAAGTTTTTCTGACCTGACAAACGTCTCTGCCAAAGCAATAATCCATATCAGACTAAATCAAACCAAATTAGAAAAGGCCCTGGTTTAATGGGTGCCAGCACTCCCGGGTGACCCTCCGGGAAAACATGGAGAAGGGGAAAGAGAACCAAAAAGACCACGTGTTTGTTCTCTTGGGGGCAGTTTAAATAGCCTGTGGGAGTGGTCTTGACCCTCTCTGGGGAGGGGTCACCATTTGGCGGGCTTTCTCAGAGGTAGAGTTTGGACTGAGGCAATTCCCAGGGGAAATTGAAATGGAGCTTTCCACTTAACATTCCAAAATGGATGCCAGGGGATGGGGTGAAGCCCCCAAGCAAACATTCCAGACTCTTTGGATAAGGATGATAGGGGCTGAGATGATGCTTCCAACCAAACATTCTAGATTCCTTGGATAAAGGGGGCCCACCGGCTCAAGTCTGGCTACTTCCTGCAGGCATGGGGCGATGTGGGAGAGTATTGGGAGTTGGTGGGATCACACTCAGTGAGAGGTATGGTTGGTGAGGCACCTGGTTTACTGCCATCTTGGAGACCTCAGGCATCTGTTCCTTGAAAGAGATGAGAAGGCAGGTGTCTAGGAGAAAAAATATATTGTTATTATTGACCCTATGAATGGGGCTAGCCATGGGAAGGGTCATTAACTACCATAAAGAATGGGACAGAGAAGTGCCCAGGTTGTACAGGAGACGCACAGGTGAATAAGTAAGACATGAGAGAAGATATGCCCTTTAACACCAGATTTTAGTTGATTGGTAACATATTAAGCCAGGAGAGTGGGCACCAATGGTGAAGGCCCAGGAGCTGGTGTAGGTGTTGGCAGTGTCTTGAGGGCCCTTTGTAAGTCGGTCTTGGCCCAGACAGCAGGAGTGACCTGTAAAATATGCTTGAAAATGGATGGAGTTAAAATAGGCTTTTTACCAGATCTGATTTCTTAATAAAGCAGCAGACCTTTTCCCAGGAACATGCAGGTATCTGTAAGACAACTAGAACAGTAACACTTTAGAAGACAAAGAGAATTGGGAACTCTGGATCTTTGAAGATACATCTGAAACCTGTTAATCCTGGACTATGTAGCCTGTGAATGAGGCATATCTGTCTGTATTTTAGTAGGAAACTTAACAAATGAAGTAATGAGTTACTAGACCTTAAGTCATTAAGTGGCATTAGACAAATCTGGGAGAAATGAATGAGCAGAAATGAGATAGTGTTTTTACTGTGCAGGCAATCCCAAGTCTCTGGTAGTAATAGTAATATAGTAATAGTAATAGTCTTTGGAGAACACCAGTCTAAGAAGCAGAACCTGCTGTTAGCTGCAGAGTCCAGGAGGCCCAAAGGTTTTTCTTTTGGGGGAAAGATTTAGTCTACCTGTCTTGGCAGAATAAGTAGCATCCAGGAAGCTAATGAGGTGGAAGGCCGCTTTTTGCTGTGTGGGTGGCTTTGCCATACCCAAAGGCAAGCCTCAAGGTGGAAGGTCTGCTGTAACCATGTATCTTCTTGGAGGAGCTATAGGATGCTGCAGGAGCTGGCATGTCTCTGTGTTATAAGCTCTTTGGTTAAATGCCATGCTCTCAGATCTGTGAAGGCACTTGAGAATTGGATACCATTACCTATTAGTTATATTTAAATTAGACAAATACATTAAATTTAGACATGTATTTTACCCAATTAGTTATAGCTTACCAATGCTAGTAAATGCAAAAAAAATGTCAAAAGCAATATTTTAGTAAGTTAAAGAATTTTGGAGGTGGAATGTCTCCTTGGTAGTTTCAGCATTCTTTCCCAAGATGGTGCTGAGGTCAAAATGGAGGCTACCCACATGTTTGTATTTTTTTAGAACTGTTGTAATCTGGAGTTACAAGTTTTACAGATCTTCACACACACACATACCTGACAAGTATACTATGGAAACAAACACACATACACACGTAGACATAAAAGCATAGTGTGGCCACATTACTTTAACAGAATGACAAAACTTTTTTTTTTTAGGAACCTGTGTCAGCTGACTAACTTAAAAATTCTGGTGTAGGCAAGCTTCAGAAGTGAGGGAAGCACACAGGTGGTCCCATTAAGGACTAGATTATCAGATGTTGTAAGACACAACAGAAACATAAGGACAAGATACCTACACATTAGAGTGGAAGGACGGGGAAAATGGGTCCATTGTAGAGAGTTCAGAGACAAACAGCAACCAGCTAGAGAAGTGGGGAGGGGATCAGGAGCAGAAGCAGGAGCACAGCATTCAGAAACCATGGGCATTTGAAGCCATGTTTGTTTTACATTAGGTGTTAGATTAGTCCAATTTAAAAGGACTTTAAAAAAAAAAAAAGGCAGTCCAAGGGCGTTTGGAGATCAGACCCCAAATTGCAAGTGTCTGTTTTAACAAGTCCATGCCAAGTCTTGGGAATCAATGCCTACCAGAATGCATCCACTGTGATAAGACTCTAGAGTCAAAAAACAGAGGGGTGTGAGAATGTTGTGGGCAGACATCTCCATCCCATGGCGAGGACTGCCTCACCATTTTTAGTCACATTGGGAGTCTGGCCCAGCCACAGCTTCAACAGACTGCCTGACAATGAATAGGCCCTGGGCCCAAGAGCATGTACTTGAAAATGGGGAACTCACCCAGATGAAGCCAATCTTAGCATGGCAGAGAGCATGGGCAAGAAAGGCATTTTCCAGCACATAGCCCTGGGCCAGTGGGAAAAACAGCCCATCTCGGTGAAACCTCCAAATGTTAAGTTTTTCTGGCACAACAAACCTCTCTTTTGAAGCAATAATCTAAATCAAACCAAATTAGAAAAGGTCTGGGTTTAATGGGTGAAGCCCCCAACCAAACACATACATGCCTTAATATTTCTGAAGATCACAGAGCAAGTTCCTGCTTCAAGATCTTCTCATAGAATGCTCTCTCTGCCAAGGATATTAAACTCAGAGTTATTTATGGCTTATAAACTAACTTTATATCAGACAATCAATGTCTTGGTGAAGACTATCCTGCCCAACAAATGTGTTGCACATTTTAAAATATTCTCTGTTCTGTTTTGACAAGTCTCCTGTACTCAAGTTTTTCATCTACTTCTCAGTACTAATTGTGGTGTACATCCACTTATATATTTTATTATCTGATAGCTCTAAAACATGAGTTACTCTCAGGCAAAGATTGTTTTCCCTAACTCATATTCTCAGCACATAAAACACTCAATACATAAAAATTATTTGGTAACATTTGTTGAATAGTACCACTAATTTATATTTGTTGGAAGAGCCACTTATTACTACATGCATGTGCCAATATGAGCTCATGTGTGCTCACACATGAATAATGTACCAGCTTTATCATGTATGCCGGATTCTACTAATTGATGAACTAAACACAGTCAGATTAATATCAAACCCACTAGAAATCAAGTCCTGATCCTCAGTGGATAATCCACACAAGAGAATCTCATATTTCCTGATGGAAATTTATAGAAAATTTTTTTCTTTCTGCTTGAAGAACTTTTAGCATCTCAGAAGTATTTCTTCTGCAACTGTACTTTAGAGAATTTGGATGCATTGTTTAGTGACTGAAATGGGTCCTGGTAAGTTGACAGCTTTGCAAAGCCTGTAAGAAGTGCCCTTCTGAGACCACAAGATGCTGGTCATATTCCTTTTGTGTCAGCATCTCTGCTTAGACGTATTGAAATCATCTCCCCTTTCTTAAGTATATTAATATCATCTGTCTTTCCTCTTTTCTAAAGATTAAAACATTTTCAAGATTGTTCTAAAGGTAATTCCATCAGTCACCAGCATTCTGTCCTGTCTTGTGAATGACAAATTTCCTAAAATCTGTTTATAGCTGAACATTTGTTTATAGGACAATGGTGCCAGTAATGACATCAGGCCGTTGATGACTTTGCAAAGGGGAGAGATCATGTGGCTTGGAGAACTTCATTGGAGTCCTCCAAAGTGTGTTCCAGAATAGCTAAGAAAGCTCACTGGCACAGGCTTATGGGTCACTGGAAACGCTTCCTGGAATATCTAAGAGGGAGAAATTATTCTTATTAGTGTGTTCTTCCTTCCTGGATGATCTGGTTAGCCATTCGTGATAAGCTGGAAAAAAATTGAGAATTACAAGAATCAAATTTTAGTTCAGACCCATGATGACCCAATGAGAGAAAAGCCAGCTAACTCTGACCAAAGCCATACCAAGGAATCATTAGCCCATGAAACCCCCGAAAGGCATGCTTCAAGGCTCACCGACAACCTTAAACAATCTTATCACAATCTCTTCTGCTGTCCACACATTGTGTTCCTTCTCAGATGACTCATTTGTAGGATGCCTGTTAGTAATAATGGGGACAGAACACCCTTGAAAAAATGTACGAAAACTTTAGCTGAAGGTCTTACCATCTGTATTGAGCAAGAACCTCTCGTTAATCACAGTAGCCAGAAGGAACAGTAACATATTCTAATTTGCTTCTACCTAATTGAGGTTTGTATCTGGTGTTCAGCTTGACATATCTTCCCAAAATAAATGGCCTATACATGAATGATATAGATATTTGTGCTGTTACTAAAAGAAACAGAAGTGGTGTATAGTAACTACCTTAGGACAGTATGAGGTGGTGTGTTTGCTTTTGTCCTCTGAAAGTGTGGATTCAGCATAGTTGAAACATTTGACATAACACAGGACCTTAGACTAGACAACAGAAGAGCCCTTGTTACCATAGACCGGGAAGAAATCAGAGAGAGAGGGTGGTCACTAGAACTCAATGAGTAACATGGAACGTATTGGTGGGACCATTCAAAGCATCCCAGGGCAGGAACTGGTGGAGGTAACACTCAATGTTCTCTGCTTCTCTTCTACTGGGTTCCTCTTGTCCAGACCACACTAGTCTGAAGATGCCGGGCACCACTGGGTCAAGGGCAGTCCTTCTTTCAGTGAAGACTTCAGAGTAGAAAAGGGACACATGAACTATGGTGGGACACGTGAAGAGTGAAGAATGGACTGGACAGTTTTTGAATCAAAGTCTAAGGATTGGGAGGAAGATAAGAGAAGCTGATGGACCTTGGAGAGACGGTTAACCAGCATTCTCTACAGTCTGCTCATGGACCTTAGCAGGAAATTCTGAGAAAATTATACTTGTATCTACCATATCCCAAAGCAGACAAATGTACTAAAAAAACACTTTAATATACAATCATATGTATATAAATATTCTGCTCCAGTGATTAAGGTGTGGCTCAACTATCTTAATCATCCAGATGTTTGTCTTCAGCTATAATTTATGACAGCGGTTACAGAAAGATGTTTCACTACTTAATGGAGTATTGTTTGACTTCTAGGAAGACTGCCTAGCTAAAATTTTTCTCCATGTAAGAGGTTGTGACATTGATGGCTGCACACAGGCAGCAATGTGACTGTGCACAGCCCTGACATATCTAGGCATACAGGCGTAGATTCAATGAATGTGTAGCCTATAAGGCTTCATCATGATAGTTAGGGACAAGTTACTTGTCTATGCACACTGTCAATGATATGCTTTTAATTATTAACCTAGTGTGTACTACCCCCACCAATAAGAAAAAAAGTTTGGAGGCTGAGGAAATGGCTCAGTGCTAAGAGCCCATCATGCTTTTGCAGAGGATCCAAGTTTGGTTTCCAGCACCCATAGGTGACTCGCAACCTTCTGTAACTCCAGCTCCAGGGTATTTGACACCATCTTCTGGCCTCCTCTGGTACTGCATCCTCATGCATAAAACCACCCACAGACACACAAATACACATAATTAAAAATAGAAATCTTCAGAAATCTTCAGTTCAGAGTTTGTAACTATAAGCTATGTTTACAATGCTTCTCTTGGTTGTATCAATAGGGCCACTGGGGGTCTTTGACTTAACACTGGTGCCCTTTGATTAGGGCCTCTGGTGATTCATTCATATGAAAATTGTTCCCCAGAGGTTCACATATTTGAACAGTGGCCCCTGATGGGGGGTGATGCTCGGGGGCAGTTATGGAACATTTAATTCATGACATCTTGCTAGCAGAAGTAGGTCATTAGGATGGGCTTTGGAGTGTATGAAACTTTCCTCACATCTGCTTCACTGTCAGTTTCCTGACAGTGAAGATGTGCTCCCTCAGCTTCCTGCTCCAGCCTCCTGCTACCCTGCCTCTCCTACCAGTATGGATCCTATCGACTGTGACTTATAAGCTCAAATGAACTCTTCCTTCTAGAATTTGCTTGTGGTCATGTTGTGTAATCAGAAAAGTAGCTACTATAGTTTCCATCTTTGGGAGCTTGCATGTCCTTAATCATCCCTTTAAAGACCCTGTCACCCAGCACAGGCACTTTGGGGCTAGAGCTTTGCAAGTAGGTTGGGAAGGAGGCATCATTTGGTCCAAAGCGGAGGGACCTGAAAGTCACTCAAGACGATCACCGAGTTCCTAGGTGGGCAGCACTGTGCTCTGAAGCAAGGTGACAGCAGTTGGAAGGGGTTAGCCGTGGACAGACTTTCACGGGTAAAGGCTGGACGACACACAAAGTGATGCCCCGTGAAGGGAAAAGCAGGCTTTTGTCTACGTGCATGTCTGTATTTCCTCTAGACCCATACCCCACCCTGCCCCCTCTGGTTCTCCTCTCTCCTCCAAACTGCTAAGCTAGCAGAAAGTCTGATCTTCTTTTGGGGCATCTTATCTTCCTTAAGAGAATCCCAGGAAACACATTCTTCCCGTCACTCCTCCACTGCCCTGTACAGCCCACTTCTGTCTCTCTCTGTGTCGCCGTTGCAATTGTTCTTTTTGACTCTTTTATCTATTTACCAGTTCCTCTGTTTTTCTTGGCTAATGTTCCTCCCTCGAGTATCTGCTGTCTGGTCCTAGTCTGTCTGCTATTGTCTTTCAACTGCTTTTGTGTCTGGGCCAGCAGGTAAAAGTGCTTGAGATCATATCTGATGAATTAAGTTCGATATTTAGGACCCAGGGGTAGGGAGAAAAAAAATTGAATCTAACAATTTGTCCTCTGACCTCCATCCATATGGGTACCCACAGAAACACTCTGATTAACCTGCGCGGGCGCGCGCACACACACACACACACACACACACACACACGCACACACGGTTTATGAAAGAAGCATTATATTCAAGTTTTTGCTTGAAGATTTACATGTATGGGAATAATTTTTAAGGCAATCTATTTTGAAGGAAGGGAACACAAAGATGTACAAACTATTCATTCAATTTACTTTTTGGAATACTTTCTTCCAAAGAGTTACTAAAATATAAATAAATTAATATAAATGTAAGAATGAGAGAATCCACATAAAATACTATGTTAAAGATGACTTAGACAAATTTTTGGATACTTCTTATGATGGAGATTATTTAAATTGAATGATTTGAGAGTCTTTTGCCAAATCTGGATGTTTATGCAACAGCAACATTTTCTACATGAAACTTCTAAATTATCCACCCAAAGATGTGGATATTTTCCACCCTAACCCAGCATCCCATATTCTAAGTCTCCTGAGGTGGGACGAGGTTTGAACACTGGCACTCTAGGTGACCTCTGCAGACAGTTAGACATAGCTATACTCAGAAACTGACTAGGAAGAAAGCTATACACCCCACGGCCAACATCAGAAGGTGGAGGCCGGTCGTGTGAACTGAAGTCTGGCAACTTTAGCCATATTTTAATTTCTCTTTAGAGAGTGGCAGATGAGAGACTGTTGACTTTGCCTGCAGAGCTGATGAAACATCAAGATCAGAGGAAGTTTCAGAAAGAGGCGTTGTATTCACAGTGTTGAAATACCGCTCTTCCCTCCTCCCCCCGTGAACAAACCAAGGTAAAGCAGACAAAGGAAATGAACTGTGTAATGTAAGTAAAATGCATTCTCCTTAGATTTTGAACAACATGTCCTGGTAGACATAGAAAAAAAGACTTGTTTTTGTGCTATTGATTATTTATGTGCTATTTGTCACTGAACATGAATACTCACCCTCAACTTAACCTCTGACATCAGTGCCTCACTTGAATCTTTCAAGAGACTTATGGACAGATAATTATTATAAATAATAATTGTTAGAAATAATTTCCCTTATTTGTTACATGCAAGTCAACCTACTAAAAATGACAAAAATAAACAAGGTATATAGATGAGTACTTTGTTCTGATTTATTCTCTAAAAAAAATAAGTTATTAAGCACTCACAAAGAAGAAATCATATAATTACAATGAGCCTAGTTAAAATTTCCTAACTGCATAAGATACGCAACCACAGTGCTTTATTCTCTTTGTGAGTGGGTTTGTATATGTTGATGTGTGTGTCTGTACCTGTGTGTGTACATGTGTGTATGCAGGCTGGTGTATGTACATGTTGATTGAGTATGTGTATGTATGTATGTGTGTGTGTGCATGCACAGAAGCCAGAAGTCAATGTAGGCTTTCATCTTTTATTTTTCTCTATCATATTTTTGACATGGAGTCTTTCACGGAAGCTGCAGCTCATGGACTCAGCTCGGCTGATTAGCCAAGTGCTCCAGGTGTTCTCTGCCTCTGTCTCCCTAGTTGAGGGTGACAGCCACATGCCACCATGCCTAACTTTGAAATGGATGCTGAAGGTCCAGCAAGGTTATCATGCTTACACAGCAGACACTAATGGCTGTCTCCTCAGGCCTTGTGCTTTATCTTCCTCAATGCAAGGTCCTCGCCTTCATCACCTTACAACTTAAAAGCAAAACACTTCACTTTCTGTTTAAGGTCCTACTTGTTCTTTAAAGAAAACAAAAGTAAAACTTGGATATGCAGAATAGTGACAAAAAGTTAAATAGACAACAAACAAAATTATCTTAGGCAACAATATAGCAATACTCATTCTTGGAGAAGCTTAGTCCTAAAAAGTTATTCTCTTCACCTATAGGAGAGTAAAAAGATAATTACCCTCTTTAGCTACTGTTTTTGGTCTCCTCCAGCCCTACTAAGTTATTTGTACTTTGAATTATTGTATATTTTCAAATGATTTACCAAAATATTTGTTGTAATCTTTAAAAATCAAATGATTATAGAAGTCTAGTATTTAAAAATTTCATCCTTACTTCTATTTCTCCTTCTCAGAGAAAAACAGCAATGTTTCATTTGTACTTACCTCCCTTTGTAAACAACAAGCTAGTGTCGTTCATTACTAATGTTTCAAAGCATTTATCTTGTGATTTTTTTTGCCTATGCATACATTTGTATGTCATGTGTAGGCAGGTGAGAGGCCAGAAAAAGACGTTGGGTGTCCTAGAACTAGAGTTACATACAACAGTGGTGAGCTGCCCGGTAGGTGCTGCGACCAAACCCAGATCCTCTGGAAAAGCATCCAGTACTTGTCACTGCCTAGTCACGTCTCCTGTCCTGATTTTCTTGATGTTGCTACTTCGGGGATCACTGAATTCTCATCATAGAAGAAAAGCAGTTCATTCTAGTCCTGGGCTTCCATCTGTTTCTCCCGTACACTTATCCTTCCTGAGTCTATACTTCCTGAGTTAAATCTGAGTCTGATAAAGGCCCAGATTTGAAGTAACCTCAGTAAGTGGTGTTCACATTGGGTATACGGTTTATACAATGGCTTCTCATCATTCTCTGCATAAGTCTTTGTTTGTCTTGGAGTTAACGGTTCCCCATTTTTTTTAGGTAAAAGGCTGGGATTCTAGATCCTCCTATTTCTTTGCCATTGGTCTAGGTTTCCTGACCATATGGACAACGGCTCTGATCTCCCACCAACAACTGTGCTGTAATGTCAGTTCAGTCACACTCTTTGAGAACTATAATTTAGTCAGACGCGTGCTCTTGATAAATGGTGTCTCAAAGATTGGGAAATGGCTGGGTGAATGAAGAACTCATTACACAATTGGGAGAACATGAATCAGGAGAACTGGAATTCAATGGGGCAAGATGGAAGGCAGAAATGGGAAAATCCCCCAAAAGTCAAAGTTGGTTAGCCTAGATAAACAGCAGTGAACAGCAAAAGAGACCTTGTCTCAACGAAAGTAGATTACAAGAATGCAGGCGGAACACTGTCCTGTGAATACCACATGCAAAATCACACCCACATGTACACCTTACACAAAGATACACATCATACACAAAAAGTTAAATTAAATAAAAGGTGTGTAAGACATAAATGGAGTAACCTTTAAGTGATAGGAATAATGCCCGTAGCTGCGAGTCTGTAAGCTTCTACTCTCTCCTGGCCCCTTTTCCGGATAGACTCCTCACCTGGTGGGCGATCCAAGCAGACAGTCTTAGTGGCCCTTGTCTTTGATACGTCGCTGCAGTAGTTAATTCTGGAATGCTAAACACTAGCAGATAATGATGTCCCAGAAAACTGACACCCCCAATTCTTTATGGCCTATTGGATAACAACAACCCATCTTTCTTGGGATCGGGACCCCTGTGACACTCAGCAAAGAAGAACCCCTCTTTTTTACCTCTTCTTTCACAGACATGAGGAGTGATGGTGGCCAGTTCAATTTATGGCATACACTGCATTTTTTGAGACAATAGCTCAGTCTCCCAGGATGCTGTCTCCATGCCCCTAGAGTGGAGGGATTCCATCATTACCTTCCATCCTTCAGTGAAGAGGTGGATGATGAATCCATCCACCTAGATGACGATCATGTGTCGGATCAGTGGCTTTTAAAGGGGTGAAATAGTTTTCAAATATCCTTGACTATAAATTGTATCCTCTTGAGGCTGAGGAATTTGATCCCTAGTAGAGCACTTACCTAACGTGTACGAGTCCTTGGGGTCTACGCCAGCATAAAGAAAAATCAAAAGTGCAACTTATCTACCCAGTGATGATATGTAGAACTCTGCCAAATTCTGTCATTTTTACTGTCCAGACAGTGGCACTGAAGAAGTCTGTGAACAAAGGTGGCAAATTACTACATAGTTATTGTCTTCATTTTTCTGTGTAGATAGTTAGAGCCTGTGATGGAAGTGGTCCAAGACACTCAGGCTGTTACTGGATGTCTCACTGATCCTCTGGGGAATGGGGTTTTAGAGATCAGGGTTAGCTGCTATTGCTCACAGACCAGGCACTTGGCAGCTGCAGCAGAAAGGTCAGTTTAATAAGGGAGGGTCAAGTACAACCTCCATCTGTGACACCCCTATCATTTCACAGAAAGCTTTTAAGTAGCCAATGGAGGTGAAGGGAGTTGAGATTCCCCCAGAAAAGGCAGTATTGCCCACTTGATCCCCGAGAATCTTCCCACCATGGTGTGCCCTCGGGTAGACTCCTAATGAGGGTGATGTGTGTGTTCACACTCTTCCTATTCCCAGTACTGTCTACGTAGTTCTCTTCCACAAATACTAGAATTGAAATGAAAAATTCATTTTAAGTGACCCTCCAGCTAACACATCTGTGATGCTCACTGTATATTAACAGGTTCAGCCTAGAGTAGACCCTCCTACAAAGTCCCCCAAGTGGAATGATTCAGCATCATGACATTTTCCCCAGGAAACCTCTAACTGTGGCTTAAGACAGCACCATTCACTTCACCCGAGTGGGGGCAGGAAAAATTCTCCTTCGTGCTGGGTGCAAGCTTTTCTTTAACTAGCCATATAAAGCACTCTATGGGTGTATAAGAATAGAATTACCCCTACCTTGCCCTTTCTGCTCTGGGGTGGGATTGCTAAGGCACAGCCACAGGTACCCTTTACTAGAAGAGACGTCCTGACATGTCTTGTAACATAGCACCCCAGGAAATTTAACGAGGAAAGCAGACTCCTAAACCTACAGAACACTCATCTTTTAATCAGAGTAAGAAGCACATATTACAAAAGGATTTGATGAGCTTTCTGCATCCTGCTCCCCGAGTCCAATTAGAATAGCATCATCACTGCAACGGATCAGTGTGGCATCCTGGGGAAGGTCAAAATGATTTGCTGGCCAGGCATGTTAGGACCGCGGGGGAATTGATATAATTTCTCTGTAGTGCTTTGTGATATTTCATAGAATGGAAAATTGCTTCTAATTGCCTTGCCAAGGGTTCAGGGAAAATGTCCAGGCCAGTATCTGCATACTAAGTCCGAAGGGGCTATTGTATCTGTGCCAGCAGGGATGGCACATCTGGAAATAGAAGAGGGGTTGACTTCACAACTTGACTAAAGTGTTGTAATCTACTGTTATCCTCTGTACCCCATCTGGCATGAGTGGATGGAAGTGGTAGGAAGTATTCTTAAATCTCAGGTGGAGGATCTTATACCTGTGCATTCCCAGGTATTGGGGACTGCATACTGTTTATCATCCCAAGAAAACCTGAGGTTTAGGGCCAGGTTCTGTCTGCACTTCCTACCAGACCTGTCCTCACTATCGCTGAGAAAAAACACCAGAGATTTAACAGGTACTAGCTGTATTGTGTCTCCTAGACATTTGAGACGTTGGTTTAAATATGTTGGTAGATAGCATCTTAAACATGTACAGAAAGTGAGAGAGCTACAGTACATGTGTCATGCCAGGCAACAAGTAGACCTGGATGAAGAGCATCCCTGACATTGAGTCATCCAGGATCAAAACAAAATTCAGTCACTTCTAGACACAGGGGGTATTTCTATTTCCTGGGACTCTTTGTCACAGCTTTAGCTTCTCTTGAGAAGGTTCTGAGTGAGGCAGTTTTCACTGTGGCCAAGAACTAAAATTGAAACAAGCAATTGCATTTTTATGTGACCCTCCAGCTAACACATCTATGAAGATTACTATATATCAACAGCTTCAGTTTCTTGTCCCCTTCTTCAGTGGTACCTGATTTTTCTCCTCAAAAAATGCTGACCAGTGGTTAGATCTGCACACAAAGGCTGTGTGTCCTTACTTTGCCCATTTGAATTGTTTCTGCTGAATCCACCTTGAGTTTGTCTTCCATGAATTCATTATTCTGTTGCCATTACTGTAGTGGCATTTCATTTGTATTTTATTAAATAAAGCTTGTCTATAGATCAGAAAAAGGAAAGTAGCCACACTGGTCAGCCCTACAAATCAGACAGAAATGGCACACACCTTTAGTCCTAGTAGCCACACTAGTTTGCCATAGAAACCAGGCAGTAGTGGTGCACACCCTTAATTCCAGAACTAGAGATGATTATAAATCAGAAGGAGACAGCTATCAGTCTCAGGCTCATTCTGAGGTTTCCTGGAGGCAGGATCACCATGTTTAGACTGAGGTTGTGGTAAGAGCCAGTGGTTGGATGCTTTGCTTTTCTGGTCTTCCAGTTGAACCCAAATATCAGTCTCTGAGTTTTTCTTATTTGTGTTTCACATTACAGGTGTCTTGCAGTCATTTGTATAGTCTTTTTTAAAAAATATTTATTTATTATGTATACAATATTCTGTCTGTGTGTATGTGTGCGGGCCAGAAGAGGGCACCAGACCTCATTCCAGATGGTTGTGAGCCACCATGTGGTTGCTGGGAATTGAACTCAGGACCTTTGGAAGAGCAGGCAATGCTCTTAACCACTGAGCCATCTCTCCAGCCCCCTTGTATAGTCTTTAAAATAATAACTAAGGTCATTGCTATGATAAATGTATAAGGCTTGGAAGTTCATAGAGAAAAAGAGTTTATTTAGCCACACTTCTAGGGATTTAATGCTTGGTGCTGGTGTTGGCTCTGTTAAAGATCTGATGAAGAACAGTAAAAAATATACCTGTCATATATCCTGCAATCACATTTTAAAACAGGAATCTGGTGTGTTACTTGTGAACCCAGGATGTGCTAATAGCACCTCAACTTTCACAATTCCTTCCTTAACATCTTCCAAGGAGAGAACTTGAAATGGCTTTAGATCTACACTTCCCACCCCACTTCCTCAAGGCCCCGCCAATTTCCAACATCACTGTACTGAGAACCAAGCCTCCAGCATAGGAACGTGTGCGTGTGCATGTGTGTGTGTGTGTGTGTGTGTGTGGTGCTATCAAACATAGCAGAACATGTATAATTAAGACACGATGTGAAAGAGAAATTTGATGGGCCCCATTTCTTTGTAAATGTTCCTTTTCCTTCTCAATAGCAATTAAAATAATTACTTCGATATTCTGAAATGTCAAGGGGATGAGCAGCTCCTCCTAGCTCAGTTTAAAGTTTTCTCTTTTAAATGGGCTGGGTGCGTCCTCCGTGAGCTCTCCTCTTCTACATTTTGGTCCCAGTGATCTCATCTCTGTTCTTTTTCTGGGAGAATGTTTACTAGATGTTGGATTTGGGGGGTAATTTTCTCTCTTATTTCTACTACCATTTTCAAAATCTATTATTCATTCTAGAGAGCAATTTTACCCAACTTTTTGTTATGATTTCTTACAAAAATCATCATTTTCATCTTGAAATGCTCTTTGTTGCATCATGCTGCGGCAGCTGTGTTATTTATGCTCTAACAACTTCTCAAACAGCTCTCAGGTGCCAACCTGAGCACCTGAAATAGCTCGAGTTCCTCTGATAATGTTTTGTTTATTGTTACTCCTTCTCTTTTACTATAGCCTTTCTTCTCATGTGGCTGCTGATTCTTGGATCTCCTGGGCGTTTAAGAAAAGATAGGAGAGGTTTTCTTCCTGTCATACAGAAATCTGATTTAAAAAAATAAATATCTTCTAGACTTGTAAGTATATAAATGAGTTGTTGCTTAATAAGTAACTCAATGGGAGTCCCCACATATAAGAGACTCAATTACCAGAGTGAGGAGAGTTTTATTCTTGGACACCAATATATTTGCAAGAGAAACCTTAGTTTTTGCAATGAGCAAATTCAGATACTTCAGGAGGCATCATAACATTTGTGTCTCCTCGCCCTACTCACGTCTGTCACTTCAGTCCTCTGCTACCCAGGGATGTCACTCATCCTGCATAGACGTGGTGGAGTGGGAGGGGCAGCTCCGATCCTCCATCCTGTTCTCCTTTGCTGCATGGTTTTCTTCACTGGTTTCATTCTCAAGCTCACATAGATGCATACACACTTCATCTATTTAATGACCATCTACATGTCTACCTATCTACTTGAGATTTTATGTGAAGTATTGGCTCATGTGATTTTTGAAGGCTAGAATTCCCACCATCAGCTGTGAGTAAGGTAATTCAGAAGACAGCTGCTTCTATAATCACAGTCCATTTATGAAGACCCTAGGATTGGGAACACATAAACCCCATCTAAGAAAGAAAAGGGGTATCCTCACACATGCTGACAAACAAGGAGCAAAGAGACAAATTTCTCCTTTCTCCTACTGTGTGAATAGATTGGACAATGCCCTCATGGGAAAGGAAATCCACTTAACTGAGTTTATTATTGACTGGATACACTTATCTGGAATACACCTATAGACATTTCCGAAAATAGCATTCAATCTGAGTTTCCCCTTACCCAGTGAAGCTGGGTAACCTTCACACCGACACCCTGGATAATGGCTTTGCTTCCTCGTAGTGCCATAGTTCATGAAGGAGATGTTAGCTTGAGGGCTTCCAGTAAGTTGAGGCAGAATCTCTGCTAGTATTCAATGAGTGCTGTGGGGTGTGAAGCATCAGCTAATGGCAGAGAGCACATGATCTCTAGCTCTCTTTGCTGCACTATAATTGCCTGGTGGTTTTAGGTAATGATAGCCTGATGCCTTTGCTAAACATTCTTTTTTAGCTTTCCTCTTGGTCAGTTTGCTCCGTGATAACCTTTGCTTAAATGTTTCAGTAAGCACTGCAACCTTATTTTTAAAATTGTCTTATTTCTCTAGCAGCTAGATAGAACTCAGTGATCTTTTGTAAGAGAACTGGGAGCACTGGGCTCACCTCTGGGACTCCAGTCAAGAGAGAAAGGAGGGATTACCTGAGCAAGGGGCATGTAATTTTCATGACAGGGAAACCCACAGAGACAGCTGAGCTCCTGCACAGACAACTGGGGGTCCTGCATGGGACTTCTGCGTGCAGGTGACAGTTGTATGACCTGATCTGTCGGTGGGGTCCCTTGTAGTGGGACCAGGATCTATCCTTGATGCATTGACTGGCTTTTGGGAGCCTATTCCCTATGGTGGAGTGCCTTGCTCAACCTTGATGCAAGGGGGAAGGGGCTTGGTCCTACCTCAACTTGATGTACCAGGATCTGTTGACTAGCCATGGGAGGCCTTACCCTTTCTGGGGAGTGGATGGGGATGCAGTGGTAGAGAGGAGGGGGGAATAGGAGGAGGGGAAGGAAGGAGGACTGTGATTGGTATGTAAAATGAGTAAAAAAATTAAAATAAATTTTAAAAAAGGAAACCTGGCTAGCTCAGAGATAACTCTCAGTGCATCCCTCTTTGTTTAGTTTCCACGTAGAAATTACTCTTTTTAAGATTTCTCCA
>NC_022034.1:15788806-15796633 GCF_000317375.1 Microtus ochrogaster | reverse complement strand
GTCCCAAGAAAAAGGAAACATTCTGGCTTTCCTAAGAATAACTGAATTTTTACTCTAAGTAGACATGACGTAGAAGGGCACAAATGTTATTTTGTTCCTTACTCAAAGTGGGGGGGGTCATAGTAGCCAAGCCCCAAATGGGCTTCTTCCCAAAACTGAACAGCAAGGTACACTGGTTCGCCATATGGTGACTTTGCTTTTTCTGGAATGTGCAACTCCAACAGCCACATTCAGCAACTGGAATACCACACTTGGGTTCTCAGACTTGTGGAGAAAAGTATGTACATTTCTTGATTTAAGAGATATATGTTTAGTCTTCTAATTAGAACTATTGAGTCTTGTTCATACATGTTGTGTGTATTTCTTCATTTCTGCTACCTTTGTGCTTAATTCTCTTTCTGACTCCTTGATGCAACACTCCGGAGGCAGAGGCAGGCTGATCTCTGTGAGTTCGAAGCCAGCCTGGTTTACAAGTGAGTTCCAGGAGAGGCTCCAAAGCTACAGAGAAACTCTGTCTCTAAAAACTGAAAAAAAAAAAGACAGACAGAAAGAAAGAAAGAAAGAAAGAAAGAAAGAAAGAAAGAAAGAAAGAAAGAAAGAAGAAAGAAAGTATATGGTACATTTGAGAAAAGTTAAAATTTGTCTAATTTTATACAAAACACACAAGTATTTAAGACAAAATACCTTCAGAATAAAACCTCTTTTTGTTTTTGTTGGTCATGGGAATCCAAGAGATCTTCCACCCAAGAAATATATGTTATTGTGGTTGCCTTTGGTACCGTTCAGAAAAAGAAGGTAAGTTTTTTTTTTTTTTACTGCTGAAGACACCACCCCCTGGGCTTGGGGTCGTATTTCTGGACCTGACCCAGAGGCCTCCTCCCTGAGTAGGAGTCTCAGAGTACTGGCAGGAGCTATGCACACTGCCAAGAGCAAAAACAATCAAGACTCCTATCCATCCATAAAGGCTACAGATCACAACACTGACTAGCAAGATATTCATATAAGAGGCACTTATATCTTGGGAGTAACCAATAGTTACCTAGTTGAACTTAAATCATACTCAATAGGACAGAGTTCATGGCTGCCACTGTAAACTTGGCCAACCACCGTGGTTGCTGAGGCCATGGATCCTAGAAGAGAGCCTATGTCTACTGCTTTCCTACTCCAGGATAATCGCTCAATGAATTCTAAAAACATACATTCATAGATATATGCAACTCTCAACCAACACCAAAGAACCTTCTTTATGTAGCAGAAGGAGACTGTTGCAGAAAGCTACAGCTGGTGCTGGTCACCAATTACTACACTGATCACACAATCCCTACACTTGATGCTCAAGGGACAATGTGGAAGGTGGAGGGGGCAGAATGATTGTAAGAACCAGAGGCCCAGGAGCCTGCTGTGAGTGAGTTTATTCCTTAAAATAAAGAAGAGTTGAGTTGAGGAGGGGTTAAACAGAGAGGGGACAGTTGATCTGGGAGAAATTAGGGAGAGATAGGCAGTGAATATGACCAAAATACATTGTATGAATTTTTCAAAGGATTGATAATATATATTAGTACATACTAAAATACATACATTAAACCCACTAATTTTGATAGGTTAGTCTCATTCTACAGTCCTGAATCTTACTATTGTTGAGCCTTGTACATTATTGAAAAGAAGGAAGGATAAAGTTCAAGAAAATCCCAGGATGGCTTTCCAGGGCCTTCGGAGTTGAGATTTTTCCTAACATTTCCTAACAGTGGAACATTGGTGAAGCCGACGTCTGACAGCAACTGCACTGCCTGGGGGCCGAGCAGGCTGAGCATGCCTGGTGCACGTGGCTGAAGGGCGGCACTGTCCACAGTTGCAATACAGGAGCCTTGCACGGAATCCAGAGCTGGTCTCAGTTTTAGGAGCCACAGCCGAGGTAGGAAGCAGCTGCATGTTGCCATCTTCTGGCGAGACTGGGCCATTCCCTCCTTACACTCACTGGAAGGTCTGGGGATAAAGCACATGTGGTTGACTGTTACTGCACACCACCCTTGCAAGCTCACATGGGGCAAAAGTTGTCATCAGGCATTTTCTATTGCTCTCCACCTTCTTCTTGTTGTTCTTGTTCTTCTTCTTGTTCTTTATTGTTCTTATTCTTCTTGTTCTCCTTCTCCTCCTCCTCCTTCTCCCCCTCCTTCTTCTTCTTTTTTTTTTTTTTGAGACACATCTCTCACTAAACCTGGAGCTCCCTGTTTCAGCCAGATTGTCTAGCCAGTGAGCCCCTTAGGGCCTGTCTGTCTCCATTCCCACACCACCCCTGGGTTACACACTCATGCTGCCATATGTGTGGGGATTCAGGATCTGAACTCAGGTCCTCAAGAGTGCACAACAGGTTACTCACTGCCGTCTTCCCCAACCAACAGTAGTAGATTTGGCAAATGCTCTCAAAAGGTGCTGACTTTACTTCCTAGGATCCAATGGACACTGGGTCCTCAATCTATGGCCTCAGAATCATTTTAACATTTTCTACCAAGTTCTCAGCCCCATGGTTTGCTTCACAAAACTTATTCCAAGGCTTCTGGAGTCTAGGCAGTTGCCAGCTCATGGTAAAAGGCTGACTTGCTCGCCTCATCCAGACTCTGGTCTCTCCCAGTTCCTTTCAGACAGCAGATGTTCTCCCTGTGGGATACACACACAAGGCCAGAGAGGTGCCCAGCTCTGAAACATCATCCTTTGTCATCTATCATGTTGTGTGAGGGCACGGTTACATGTATCTCTGTTTCCAGGTCTATGCTACTTCACAGCTGCTCTCCCCTGCCACTGGGGGCTCTCTGTCTTGCCTGGGCCATCTCTTTGTGTTGCAACATCTCAGAAAACACACTTTCTGACTGGTCAAGGTTATGACAAAGGATACATATGAAATCCAGATGGCTGCCATCTAGCCAACTGAGCTCCTTTTGAATAACATGATTGGTACAGTGACCAGCAGTTTAAAGACTTGCTGAGCCCCACAACACCCAGCACACGTCCAGGTTCTTTAGTTGGACCATCCTCTTTTTCTCTCTCGAATCTTTTAGACGTGTTTGCATGGTAAAATCCTTCTCTTACAAAGGCATGCCCCCCTGGTCTCGCCATGAGGAATGGTTTCTCCTTCCCTATCATCACTCATGGCGTTGTGCTGTCGCGTGTTTGCTGGCGCGTTTCCAGGAGGAAATCTGTCTGAGATTAGCTCTTCCTCTTCTGCTCTCGTGTTCTCGGCCCTTCTTTCCAACCTCTGTCTTTCCTCTTCACACCTTGTTAAATTCTCTTTGTCCTCTCCCTATGCACAGATGACTTTGGGGTGCTGTTTTCCTGGTATGACTCAGCCAGTTCCTTGCAGTGTCATTGTGATGGGCACGAACCTGGTTAGTGTGATAGTTGAGACATGAACTAAGGTCCTATGAAAATGCTTTTGGAGATCCTGGCGCCTGGGAGGTGGCTCAGACAGTAGCGCACTTATCACACAGCATGAGGGCCTAAATTCAACCCATATAAGTCAGTAGAAAGTCTAACATGGTGGTGCACACTTGTAATCCCAGCACTGGGAAGGTGGAGACAGTCAGGTCCTGGGAGGTCCTTGCCAGCCAGGCTACACTACTAAGCAGGCCTAAGGGCTTTAAGGAATGACACTAAAGTTGTTCTGTTCTTTGGCCTCTGCATACACATGCCAGCGCATGAGCACACACACACACACACACACACACACACACACACACACACTAAAAGAACTCATATCCTATTGAAAAGGACAATTTTTATGTGTGTGCTGTGACCCTTCATAGCCTTATTATCCTCTTATTTATCAAAACAATGACTACTATATACCAGACAACATGGGAAACATTCGCCATATGAATTATGAGGTCATCAAGTTGTCATTCCATTTTTCAAATAAAGAAAAAAAAGGATCAGAAGCCAAAAGTGGTAATGAGTCTGGGTCCTTTGGCTGGGGTAAGAGAAGAATGGAAATACAGCTCAGCCCCAAATTCATCTTCTTCCCTTAACATGATACAGTCTTTCAGCACTAGAAATCAACACTTGTACCATGCCATACAAAGTTTGAATAAACCCGAAGACATAATAAGTCATTTATTAATGAGTTCTCAAAATATGATTATAAACCAGCACTGGCCAGTAAAATTTGGGGTATCAAAAGGAACCTATGTCTGTGATGCCTATGACGTACATCAGATAATTGAGCAAATGAAACATGACCGACATGACAGATGTCTTGGTTATGCTTTTCTGGCTGTTTTAAAACACCCTAGCTATAAGTACTTGGGGCGGAAAGGGCTTACACTTCCAGGCAACAGCCCACCACTGAGGATAGTCAAGGCAGAAACTCAAAGAAGGCAGGAACCTGGAGGCAGGAACTGAAGCAGAGATCACGAAGGTGCACTGCTTACTGGTACATTTTCTCAATTAAATTTTTTCTTTCCAAATGACCCTGGCTTGTGTCAAATAGATAAAACATGAGCTAGCAGAAGAAAAGGAGAAATTGTAATTTTTTAGTTGACTCGGAGTTATGTATAATTAATCAAACGCAATTAATGTGTTGGCTAGAAGGTGAGTGACCACCCAAGATTCCCTGAAATCGTGTCTCATCATGCCCGCGTCACAACATCTTCTGTTTATTTTCAGGTCTCCTGCCCTGCTCCATCCATCCACTTTGAAATGACTGTGAGGACTAAGGAAATCCCGTGAGTCCCTGGTCATTACCATGGGAATGAGTGCGAAGAGCAGTCACTTTTAAACATGAACTTCAAGAAGCATCTTACTACATAGCAGAGTCTCCTGCTTAACTCCACTTAATGTTAAATCCTCAAGACCTAAGCCTGATGGTGGTGGTGCATGCTTTTAATCCCAGTGCTTGGTCTACAAGTGCTGGTCCCAGGACATGGTCCAAAAGCTTACAGGAAACCCTGTCTTAAAAACACACAAAAAAAAAAAAAAAAAAAAAAAAAAAAACTTCAACACCTTTGTCTTAAATTTGGGCTTAATTAGCCTCCGGGTGTAATGTAAAGGTTTTCTTTTAACGCCATTGCCACTAATTCACAGCCTGTTTATTTCACAGGTCACTTCTTATTTCCTTGGTGTCACTTCTCGTGCTTTGCTTGCTCTCTGTGCAGTCAGTTTGTGTTCACGGTGCAAGCAGGAGAGGTTTTATCCTGCCTGCTTTGCAGCCTCACCTCTGTTCAAAATCACTCCTGTGAAAGATACTTTATTTTCTTATTTGTGTGTGTATGTGTGTGTGTGTATTTGCACATTTGCATACAGATGCAGTCAGAGGCCAGCGAGGGTGTCAGTTCCCCCAGGGGCTGGATTTACAGGTTGTTGCAAGCTGTCCAGCCTGGGTGCGGAAGCAGAACTCAGACCTTTTGCAAAAGCAGCAAGTGTTCTTTCTGGCTGAGCCCTCTCTACAGCCCTTAGAAACCCCGCGCACATAGAAGCATTAAGTGTCACAAAGCTCATAGTCAATGAAGGAAAGCAGTTTCTCATAAAAAAAAAAAAACAAAAACATTTAAACATACTTCACAAACCAATCTATAAAAAAAAACATAATGAAATTTGTCTGATAAAGAAAAACTATGATAAAGACATAACACATAGAATGTGTTTCTGCATTATCTTCAGACTCATTTTAACTGAATTTTTTTTTCAGACAATAGGTTCATGATCATGGCTTCCTGTTTCCCAGCTCCTCCCAGGTCTTCCTCACCTCCCACCAGTCCAATTCCTTGATGTCTCATCTGTTTGATTTTGTGTTATACAGTCATCCTCTCAGGAAAGAAGATCTCTGGAGACACTGGGAGTCCTTACCTTTGGCTATCAGACTACTAGGACAGGGCCTGAGGAACTAAATTTCTCGATGAATCTCATGCTGGGGGAAGAGAAGGATTGGAGCCAGAGAAGGACTCGTCTTCCAAGGGACTAGATCTACCCTCAAGCAAGGGAAGCTTGCACAAGTGCTTCCCGCAGGGATTGTCTAGGATGGAGAGGCTTTTAGGAAGTGGATCACCTTTCCTGTGGTGGTTGACGTCAGAGCACGTTGAAACCCCTGAGCTGAGAAAATGACAGTGGGACCACTTGTCCAGGATTGCTTATATATTCACGTCTCTAGCCATTGCCCCAATTCTTCCTCTACATAAATGTAAAGCTCATGTCAGCTCCTGGAAGATGGACTTAGGATCAGTGGACCTGCTTCTGTGCTCTTCTGATGTGGCCACACTGAGCGTATCTCTCCTGCTTTTCACCATTCAGTCAATCGTCTTGTTAACCGGCACATTGGGATGTGCGTCTGAGGCTCGCCCATTGGGCTTCTGACCTCGGTGCATGCACTGTGGTCTCTGCACCCTCGCCCACGCACTCAAGTAAACAGATGAATGTCAAAACGTATTTTAATTTGCTCAAGGTCATAAAAATCATCCCAATGTAAGGCTTAATAATGAATAATACTCAGTTTTAAATGGGACGTGTATGTTGCAGAATGTTATTTTCAGGTGTGTTGCATTTGTTTATGCTGTATTTGTTTAACTCTGTGAAGCTGTGGTCCTTTGCCCATCTAAAACACCCGATGGTCCTAATAACGAGTTGAACGGCCAATAGCAAGGCAGGAGCAAGGTTAGGTATAAACAGAGAGTATAAACAGAGGGAGAAATCTAGGAGAGAAGAAGAAAGAAAAGGAGAGAGGAAGCTAGGGGCCAGCCACACAGCCAGTCCTGGAGTAAGAGTGAAAGTAAGATATGCAGAAGTAAGAAAAGGAAAAAGCCTGGAGGCAAAAGGTAGACGGGGGAGTAAAGATGATTAGAAACAAGCCAAGGCCGGGCATGTACAAGCAAAAATAAGCTTCCGTGTGAGTGATCTATTTGAGAGCTGGGTGGTGAGCTGCCCAAAAGTCAAAAGAGTAAAACATCACACTGTACCTGTACATCACCTAGCCAGTGCTCAGAAAATATGGAGGAAGAAGAGGTGGAGAGAAAGCAAAAGCAAGGAGTGGAAAGCACGCTGTTGCCGAAGGCTGTCTCTAGCATGCCATTGCTCTTGTCCCCACGAGCTCTGCTCTTTTCAAAGTATTCCTTCCCCGTATCTCCCAGGAACAGAACATCCCCCCAGGCTTTTTTCATTGGTTGCTAACTTTTCCTATCTTTCAGCTTCATCCACCCTTACCTAACTGGTAAACGCCAATGTTTCTTAATGAATTTCTTAACACACTTCTCTTCAAGGACTTGAATGGACAAACAACAACACAATAAAACAAGTTCCTTCCCCCAAAAACCTCAGGGAGTCATGTGCACCCCAGTTTAGTCAGCAGGGAGCCTCTCTGCTCCAGTTTCATCCCACTCTAGGGATAAAGTCTGCAATGAGCTTGTTTCTTCTCCCTTTGCACACGTTCATTCTCTCCTCTCCTCTTCCCCTAAATCAACAACCAATTCTCCAAGGATTCAAAGTAAAACCGACGCTTTTAAATGCATTTTGAAGCTCTCTGGGAAGAAACGTGTCTAAAGCCAAATAATAACAATATAAATAAATAAATAAATAAGCAAGAGATAATCACAAACAGAGTCACATAAAATTAGATTAAAAAAACTGAAACTCAGATCATTTAGGGACAAATACTAGAAGTTGCTTAGAAACAAATAAATGCTGAATTTCCAGTCTTAAGGATTAGAATTTAACAAGAGAAAGTGAGAAATAAAAACAAAAAAAAACTGGGTTTATAGCCTAGTTAGTCTGGAACTCACACAAAAAGCTGAAATGTTTTAAAGGATTCCACTGTAGTGAAAGGATTCATCTGAAAGGAGAGGGGGGAGG
>NC_022034.1:15785750-15788626 GCF_000317375.1 Microtus ochrogaster | reverse complement strand
TAAAGGAAAGAAAGAACATCCCCCACTTGCCACAGCTCCAGGCTACTGAAGACATGTTTAACCCGAGAGGAAGATTGTCAGTCACTGACCTGTCCCCAGGCAAGCATGGGCTTGGATTGACAGCTCTTGTGGAGAAACTCTAAACTATACTAAAGTGTTCCATTCTAGGACAGCAGTGTATTCACTGCCCAACACAGAGAAATAAGCAAGTCCATTCAAGAAGAAAAAAAAAAAGTCAGTCCTGTCTCTCCAAATTCCCATGGATGACGGCTGGGTGGAGATTTCACTCCACTGATACAGTGACTGACATGTCCTGCCTTCATCCAAAGCAACACATAACACACACAGCTTTTGGTGCTGTATATCTATAGTCCTGCCTCTAAGAATGTAGACATAGGGAGATGAGAAGTTCAAGGCCACCATTAGAGACGTGGCCAAATCAAAGAAGCCTGGTCTACATGAGATCCTTATCTTAAAAAAGAAATTCCATAGATTATTTTCAGTCAAATATAAATTCATAATAAAAGCATTACTTAGTATGTGAAAGTCAATGAAATTAAGTTGAAAAGACAATGAAAACATATAAGATCTTTGTAACTGGATTAATCAGAGACAAACTATTAAGGAATTAGGTAAAATAGTTAACAAAAAAATTAAAATTGGGAAGGGAATAAATGACTGCAAATATAAACTAGTGCATGTTTATGAGAGAGAGGAATGTATTTTCTTCATGAATAAGTAAAAAACAATGATGCAAAAGATGCTAATGCATAAAATGCTAAGCAACAGTCCAGATATCCTCAGAGAGAACTAGAAACCAACTCTGTGAAAGTCAGAGACAGAATGGGTGTCAGAGCACAGAGATAATCATCAAAAACATGTGCCCATACACTGGGCATGTTTTTCATGGACCCCATAAATAACAACACTTGGGTCTGGAAATGACTCGGTCTTTACAGCTGTACTTCTCTTAAAGACGCGAGTTCAGTTCCCAGTACCCATGTCAAGAGAGTCACAGTCACCTGTGGCTCCGCTCCAGGGCATCTCAAACTGTCTTCTGGTCTCCACATGCATATACACAAAACTTCACACACACACACACGCGCACACACACACAAACACACACACAGTCACACACACACAGTCACACACACACACGCACATAGTCACACGCACACACAGTCACACACACACGCACACACAGTCACACACACGCACACACACACATGACAATACAAAGAGACTGCAAGTAAGATGGAAAGAAATGAGAGGATAAAATAGAAATATTTTGTCACTCCATCTGTTACTTTTCCAAGTCCTGGAGTCACCCATATCATCATCTCCACAAACCTATTCTAGACTCCGACCAAAGAATTTTCTCTACCATTACTGGACCAGCCACTGTGGCACCAACTCAAGCAGGTAGCATTCCCAAGGTGGTATTTTCCCATGCAAACTGGGCTAACGTACTCTGACCAGGAAATCCTCAAAAGCTATGGCTAGTAGGAACTTCAAAATAAGGGGTCCCCAGAGACTACTACCAAGGCTATCAACAGCACCCCAACAGAAGAAGATGGAGCTCTGGAAGTTAAAACTCTGAACAGGACTTTGGGCACCGCGTAGCCGCCAACTGCTCCAGCGGCTCTAAGAACTCAGTAACTACAGCTCAGTGGGATTTGCCTCAGCGTCCATAGCCTACAAACAGAGTGAGGAGGAACCCTCACACAAGGGGACTGCGAGGCCCATTGCAAGAAGCCCCCATGCAAGAAGAGCAGAATAATGGACTGTTGAAGTCCATACAGTGCAGTCAGGACCAGGAAGAAGGAAACACAGCAGGCAGTGATTGGCCAAAAAAGGAGATGAACGCTCAGACCAATGATCTCATTTCTTATATTTCCGTCTGGCTCTCCTTCCCATTACAGCTATTCTTCACTTGCCAGTGGTTCCCTTATCTTGTGAGTCCACCTGTGTACCCGTCACCTACAGTCACCTCTGACCTGTATAGTAAGGGAGGCATGGGAGTGGCCAACACTATTGTTTGTGCCTTGTGCAATGATCACACTCTGACAATAAGATTTGTTTGCTTTGAATCAGAGGATGGAGTTAGACACTAGCTGACCAAAATTAACCATAGATGTTTTGGTGGACTGACCACAGATAGAGAGGCAGGAAGTAGTAGGGTAGGGCTTAGAGGGGATCTGAGTCCTTTTGGATGGAGGAACAGAAAAGATAGGAGGTCACTCACTGGTCACTTTTCTGCCATTTCTCGGATCTTTCAGGTTCTCATCCCAATATCTGACTTTTTATTTTTACTGTTAAAGAATAATTTGACAAATACAATAGTGCCTTTTACTATGTTATGCTCTTTTGTGCTCTATTTTCCTTCCCCCCTTCTTTTCTCCATTCATTTTATTGGTGCATCCCCCAAACCCAGAGGAGGACCTGGATTGCATCTCTTTACCTCCTCTTTTTAGCTTTACATTAACCAAAACTTCTGCATGTTCACCCCACTTTTTCCTTTGGCCCCTCTTATGACATAGTATCAAACTACTCTTTAAATTAAAATTTCTCTACCTGCATATTACTGCAGCTCTCAGACCTCATCAGGGGGTTTTTTGTACATAGATGGTGGTCTACACAGAAACTCAGAATCGGCCAAGTACAGGGGATGTCAGTGGAGGGCTCAGCCACAAAAGGCATCTATATCATACCCCTTTTCCAAGGTTAAGAGACTATCGCAGCTATGGACACTTGATGGCATTTGGGGGTAGGAAATTCAGTTTTCTCTAGGGGTGTGATCCCTGGTAGTTCGATATCATGTTCTAGTGGCTGGCCCAATGCCCAAGAGTTTATGGGCAGCTCAGACAGGAGCTTCT
>NC_022034.1:15772083-15785581 GCF_000317375.1 Microtus ochrogaster | reverse complement strand
AGAGAGAGAGAGAGAGAGAGAGAGAGAGAGAGAGAGAGAGAGAGAATAAAATTGAAAGGGCTAGAAATGTAGGGATGGATCTGGTAGGAGTTGGAAAATATGATCAAGATACATCAAATGAAATTCTAAAATAATTTAAAAAATTAACAGTACTGTACTATATATGTGAAATTGGCTAAGAGCATAGATCTTAAGAATTATTATCATACTCACAAGAAAAAATGATGACTCTGGGGTAATGGATAAAAAGATTTATTTATTTTACTTTATGTGCATGAGTGTTTTGCCTGTATATGTGCGTCCATCACATTTGTGCCTGTTGATCCCCTGAGAATGGAGTTAGAGATGGTTGTGAGCTACCATATGGGTGCTAGGAATCAACTTTAGTTCTCTGCAAGAGCAACAAGTCATTTTAGCCACTGAACCATCTCTCCATCTCCCCATAATGATCTTGGTTGTAGTGATCACTAGATACATATAATCTTACTTATTACTTGAATCATGCTAGATATAAAGAAAACCATCCCTGAAATTGATATTTATCCAAAGGATGGTGTCAGATGATAAAATGCAATCTAGAAAAGACACAGTTCCACAGGATTGTCTCCCAATCTTCTTGTCTCTTGGAGGTGAAGGACATAAACAAGGCTTCCAGGAAATTTCCAGGAGACAAGCTGCACCCATGAGTGTTAGGAGCCTGTGCTCATGACTATTGTCACACAGTGCCAGAGACATTAAGATGCAGAGTTCATGAAGTCAGCTGAGTTAACTGTGACCAACATCTCCAGAGAAAAACATCTTCCAAAGAAAAGCAAAATTCTGTAAAACTTGGTTATACCTAAAACTCTTATAAAATTAAAAGTTTATTTAAAATATGACTGTAAACCTCAGAAGAGGCCACCTTCTTTCTACCATGAAGTCACGTTGTGAAAGATCACTCTCTCACTTTTACCAAGTGATTTTTTTTTCTCTGGAGAAGAATAATACAACTATTTGTGAAAGAGAAAAGAGAAGGAAGAGGAAAAGGAGGAGGAGGAGGAGGAAGAGGAGGAGGAAGAGGAGGAGGAGGAGAAAAATAAGAGGAGAAAGAGGAAGAAAGAGAGAAGAAATGGGTTCTAAATTGATGGGGATCTTTTGAATTGGCAGATGACCCAAGAAGGTAGATATTTTAGTAATGTTCTTCCAACTAATGAACATATCATATCTTCTTTTGCACCTTTCTATATTTTCTTTATCAATGTTTTACAAATTTCAAATGTATAAATATTCAAATTTTTATCAAGTTTCTTACTGGGCTGTTTATTTTTTTATTGGTAATGTGATGATTTTTCTTAACTTTTTTGAATTATTTTTCTTTGTGTATAGAAATGTCACTGCTTTTTTGAATATAGTTTTTTCATAATATAATTCTTTATTGATTCTTTTGGAATTTCACATCATGCACCCCAATCCTGCTCCCCTCCCAGTTCTTCCATATTTAACCCTCACCCCTACAGCATCCTCCCAAATTAATTGAAAACAAAACAAACAAAACCCACCTCTCTCCTCCATCTTTCCTGACTCTCTGACACCTCTTCATTTGTCCTAGTGTCATTGGGAGCTGTTGTGTGTCACTTAGTAGACCCTTTTGACCAATCAGCCCCAGTCTGGTTCAAGGACTCTAGTCTCTGATACACTATCATCACTGGATGCTCACCAAAACTCCTCTCAGATATCCTGCTGTTGCCCCAACATGGAGATTCTGTGGCTATTGTTTTACAGAACCAGTCCCTTCATGTACTCCAGCAGGTCATAGATGCAGTAGAAGTTAGGGCAGGCCAACCCAAGGCCTAGGATGTGAGCCTAGATGGTAGCCGAGCTGGTCAGTTTGGGCCACTGAAACCACCTCCCTCAGGTGAGGGTCAGAACCAATGCTTCTATGCCCATGCCCTTGGGGCTAGTCTCTTATACCCATGGTGAGGGGTTGGGCCGTCTTTCCAGAGTGCAGGGACTAGCTCTCCCATAAGGGGTGGGTCCAGTTCTCCTACTGCAGTAGGTCCAGGGCAGGGCAGGGCCAGATATCCCAGAGCCAGTGAAGGGCAAGGCTGGCTGAGCATGGCCCTCAGACTTCAACATGCGTGGTTCCTGTGGCCCTCTGTGGCAACACAGGCCACAGATATCAACACAGACCTCTGCTGCAGTAGGACTATGGACCCAGACATGGCCTTTGGCAGCAACCTGGGCCCAAATGTCACCCTGACCTGCTGTGGCCAGAAGGCCACCACCTCAATCTATTGCTCACCACCTTTGCTTCTTTAGTTCCTCCTCTTTCCACACCACATAAACTGCTCTGTTTCTCCTTCTCTCACCAAGTATTTTCTCATCATAATGGCACCTTGCAGAGCCTGGTGGGCCTATAGAGGTCTTCAGACAGTCTGTACTATGAGGACCCAGGCTGGACTGTGTCTCTTTCACCTGCCTTGGTCTGCGTGTTGATTTTTATATCCTTGCTAATATATTGAATTTATACTTTCAAAAAAATACTGACACATTTCTTAAATTCTCCTCTAAAACATAATATGCTTTCCCAAAATCCTTTTGTGATGAATATGGTCGAACACTTGCCCAGCACACAGGAGACCCCAGTTTCAGTCCCTAGCGCTGTGAAACAAACTACAAACAAATGCATTTCACCAGGACAGCATCTCTCTGCCGCCAAAGGCGCAGCACCAAAAAGAAACGAAACTTGCAAGTACACGTTTCATTTTGACAAACATGGATACAAAAATCCTCAACAAAACCTAGTGAACAAATCCTGGAGCATGCTGAATGGATTATACACCTGTGACCAGGAGTGACTTATTCTGGAGATACAGTTATGGCTCAGCCTATGAAAGAGAACTCAGTGGGGTCTGTCATCTCAACAGAAGTAAATGTAAAAACCACAAGGTCACCTCAACATTTACAGAAGAACAAACAAAGTGCAATAGCCATCCACTATAAAAACTCTCAACAAAATACTCATAGAAGGGATTTCAACATAAACAAGTATGTATATAAAATCCTTCTGTCAGCATGGAAGTCCATTGGGGTCAGGTTGGGGATGGATTTCTTCTAAGACTGGGAATAAGGCAAGGGTGCCAACACCATACCAGAAATTCCAGTCAGAGTGATTGAAGCAGAAAGGTATATAAAGGGAACGTACATTAGAAAGGGAGACGTAGAATTGTCTTTGTAGAAGACATGACTCAGCAGAGGTCTGTGGGATCTGACTCAGTGGTACCAGCTCCTGAAGGCAAGACACCCCAGCTTCCCTACAGTTCAGCTTTAGGCCCGATGCCATGCTTCAATCCGTTCTCTCCATGGCCCCACTCAGGTTCTCACAAGACAAATTCACTGTGAAATGTAACACAGGAAGGAGCGCATTCTTCCCCACTGCATTCTGTAAGCTCGTCTCACCCAGAAGTTCTCTTTTCACATAGTGATCTGATTTTGATGGTTCGATCTTTCTTAACTTGGCACCCCCACCGGAGTGAGGAAGTTTAAGGAGAAAGAAGATGGACTTTCAGATGTCTAAAGAGGGAAGCCACGGTGTGCGTCCATTTCACTTTAGCCCTCAGGTTACTGATTTTAAAAACTTGTTGTTCTTAAAACAGATTTAGATATCTTTTTACTTTTAGAAGTGATTTTCATATGTTCTAAGACCACACTCAGCTAAGGCACTTTGTCTGGATCAGTTAATGTGAAACTCATGAAAACAACGGTAGGTCTGAGAAATGAAAGCCGTGATAATGCTTCTCTTAATGTGACAAAGCTCTTGCCTATCAAGTTATATCAAAATTTTTAAATACTGAAGTCTATGAACAGAGTTTTCTATTTTTATTTTGAAACACTAGGTGACATAATTGCTAACCTGACCAGGCATATCAGAAGTATTTCCATGTTAGATATCTTCAGATTACTATACTCTCTTATTTAACAATTATGTACTAAAGTTCTACTGTGTTGCTGTTGTTATTTTAGCCAGTAGAGATAGAAACAAATATAAATATTAATACATTTCCCCAACTGATCCATTCTGTGTTGCTATAACAACACATATAAGCCAGAGACTTTTATAAATAAAAGAGGTTTACTAAGCTGCACACTTGTGGAGATGGAAGGCCACGACACTGGCCTCAGCTGGGCTCTGGAGAGCATCTGTGTCAGATGGCATCTCATGTGATCACTCAGGAAGTGAGACTCTAGGGGATGACTAGATGCCACTTTCTTCCGTCACAAGTGTGATGGCATTAGGAGGCAGGGCCTGAGACAGGGAAAATTCTCTTAGGAGAGACTCCAGTGGCAAATCTTTTTCACTCGCAAGCAGGTGGGTGAGAATGTTCTGGTTTTAAGAGGAAGTGTCTGCAACAGTCACCAAATCAGTCAAAGCCTTGAACTCAAAAAATCCTAGACTTTGGACTCTGAAAAATAACTTTTTACAGCTTTAAACCTTGGCATGTTGTTAGAGCAGCTGGAAGAGACAAAAGCACATATGTAGTGTGGTGGGTTGAATAAGAATGTCCTGCATAGGCTCCTATGAAGTGAGACATCCTTCTGTATATGTGTTGCCTTTTTATTGGTTTATGAATAAAGCTGTTTCAGCCAATGGCTTAGCAGAGTAAAGGCAGGTGGGAAATCTGAATGGAGATAGAGGAGATAGGTGGAGTAAAGGAAACACCATGTAGCTGCTCAGGAAGAAAGATGCCAGAACATTACCTATGAGCCACAGCCTCGTGGAAATATATAGCTTAATAGAAATGGGTTAATTTGAGATGTAAGGGGTAGCTAGGAATATGCTTGAGCCATTGGACAAACAGTGTTTTAATTAATGTAGTGTGATTAATATAGCACTGACTTCTGGTAGAAGCCTGGATGACAGCAGCAAGTGATTCCTGGAATGTGTGATTATTTGGGTCTGGCAGCTGGGAAACAAAAGTGCAGTCTCTGTTTAGACTCATAGATTTCAATGGTTGGTCAGTAAGGAGTGGCACTGCTTGGAAAGGATTAGGAGGTGTGGCCTCACTGGATAGGTGTGGCCTTGCTGGAAGAAGCATGTCATCAGGGGTGGGCTTTAAATTTCAAATGCCCAAGGCAGTCCCAGTATCTCTCTCTTCCTTCTGCCTGTGGATCTGGATATAGAACTCTCAGCTACATCTCCAGCATCATGTCTGCCTGCATTCTGACATGTTCCCCACCATAATAAAAACTAAACCTCTGAAACTCTAAACTAGTCCCAATTAAATGCTTTCCTTTATAAGAGTTGTTATGGTCATGGTGTCTCTTCATAGCAATAGAACACTGGCTAAGACACACAGTATAAAGTCATACAGTGTAAAGTGTTCTGAATAAAACAGTCATAGAGGGTCAGGGACAAGAACCTAGCACTGACTTCTGGTAGAAGCCTGGATGACAGCAGCAAGTGATTTCTGGAATGTCTGAAGTGAGGTAACTCTAGCAGAGAAGTACAGGCAAAACACCCAAGCTGTGAAACAGGGAACAGCTGAAGGCCAACCTGACATTTTTATAAAGAAAAAAAAATCCCCTTCCTGTTATGACAGGATAAGTCATGGGACCTGAAAAATCACACAGACACAAACAGTCACGTTGTGGATCTATGCCAGAGAAAAGCACAAATCTTTAGCACATGAATTACATGCACAGATAAGAGCTGAAGCCACCAACAAGCTTTCAACACCAGAGAAATGAATCCCTAGGTCACAAAGGGACAGAAGACAAGTTTTCTTCTGGGTTCTGACCATCTGCAAAAAATGAAAATGTATTGGCAGAAAATCTGGATAACTAAAACATGAACAATGACAGGAAGTCTCGGCTTCTATCCCAACCCTGAGACAGAATAAGTCCTCTTCCAACACAGACAAAGCGGGAGTCCTCCCTTCCACCCCCCAAATCAGTCTGGATAGATCAGATAAAAGTTAGGGATACTTGAGTAGAATTTATTTGACAATAAGTAGCCATTGGTTACAGAAAACACACACTTAAAGTACATACAACGATGAAGAGTCCCTTTTTATGCTTAGAAAGATGGGGTGTATTTCAATAGACTTGTGTCCAGACACAGCAAGTTCATTCAAGTTCCAATTTGTACACACCTTGTCAATAATATTAAGAATTAAAGAGGACTGTTAAAAATGTGGGGTCTTTTGCCTTTCTTGAGCGGAGGCATGGTTATTTATGAGAAAGTGTGGAAATAAACACTGACAAAAATATCATACGATAGAAAAATCATGAAGTTTGTTCCATGGGTTCTCAAGTTTTCTTCAGTTGTTTCATTCCCTTTGAGTTCATCAGTTGTGTATATCTCTGGTAAATTTATAGTTAACTTAAATCTATGAAAATTGATCAAAATGAGCAGAAACCACCACAATTTTGGAGAATTGGGCTGCAAAATGAGTTGTCACTTTGCCCTTTAGTCTTTCTCGGGGTTCTCCGGAATGTGTCACAGACTTCAGAAGGCTGACAGCTCCTTCAGCTGACCACATCCCAACATCCCAGGGCCTGCAAGAGTTCTCAAGAGCGCATGCTACAGGTTTTCAATCTAGGGATGCACTTCAGTATGTTTAAGTGACATTCAGCACCTCTTTTCCCACTTTCCATGTCTCCTGATGCAGAGGACTGCCGTGTTATGAGGGTAGGAAGGACATTAACTATAATTTCCCCAGGCATGGGATGGCTGCAGCTCTGGCCAGGCATGAAAACACTGAACGTTTTTCTTTGCTCTTCCCCTTATCAGGTCTCATAGACGTGATCTTGTTTTCTCACCACTGAAATCCCATTGAAAGAGATAACAAAATCACAAATAAACATTTTTAAATATATATGAATGAATGGAATTAATATGTTTTCAAAATCAATATACCAGCTAAAGGAAGAGGATACCTAGGAATTTTAATATCTGAGATTTATAAATAAAGGATGTTAGGTTAAAAATGTAAATGAATATGGGCT
Organism: Microtus ochrogaster; assembly: GCF_000317375.1. NCBI lineage: Eukaryota > Metazoa > Chordata > Mammalia > Rodentia > Cricetidae > Microtus > Microtus ochrogaster. Next base: position 15,778,594 of record NC_022034.1, on the reverse strand, counting down.
TTAAACATCAGAAAGCCGTCTATTGCTCGGTGTCACACACAGATGGCATTAAGTGCTGTATGGAGATCTTGCTCTCTTCCTCTGCATGGAAATGAAAGATGGGACTCAAGGAAAAGCCTCTTGTTCCCAAACAGCTCTGGATGTGGCTGAAAGGAGGGCACTTAGTAACGAGGGAGGAAATGACGAGAAGGAAATAGTTTTGTGTCTGGGAGCCATGTGGAATTCCAAGATAAGAAAAACAGTTGCTAATTCGAGTAGAAAAGCAGGAAACACGATACACTTGCTTCCTTCTATGTAAACACAAGTATATGTGGGGTGTTGCGTGAAAATTAGTTTTCTCTTGCTCAGCCACAAAGGCATAGACTCAAACTGCTTGTTTTGGACACGCTGGCTTCTTCTTTTTCTTGTGGACATTATGGCCAATAACACAACGAGTTTAGGGAGCCCATGGCCAGAAAACTTTTGGGGTAAGCTATCTTTCCTTCACCACTTTTTATTTAAATTAAGATGCACAGATATTTTCTGCATATTTTATTACACTGTTGGAAATTTCTGGGGCAGTTTGCTTGCCATAAATGTCTAGAGATTATTTTCATAGATTTAGTTCAAGAAATATACTCATAAAAATGTTTTCAGAATAATCTACAGGAATATTAAAGTGGGATCAGACATAGAAAGTTTGGTTGGTATTAACAAAACTTAATTAGAAATCAAGAGATGTTTTTAAGTGGGCATTTAGAAACAGAAATACAAAGTAGAAGTCCTTGTTAAACGAAATATAACTCGGTGGTTTTGTTGGAAAATTATGTTTTATTCGTCTGAAGCTGATAGATTATATATTTTATTTCATGAAACCAAGGTGTTCCACAGAGGATTTTAAAGTCTGTGTTTTTGTTCATGTTACTCTTTTTAATTTTCAAAGTCAATTTAAGCAACAAACCTATGTTTGAATGACTCTTGGGAATGGTGACAAAGATAAAATGTGAAATTATGAACCTAGAAAGGTTGATGCAGAAATAACTTAACACTATTACAATGGGAGCCTGTCACAGAAGGGAGAGAAACAATACCAAAGCATGCTCCTGCAGAGGCTAACCTGAGCTCAAGATTTTGTGTGCAGTGATGCTAACCAAGAGCAGGAAGATGCTGAGGTCAAAACCACCACCCACTCCCGGCCAGATTTACGATACAGGGGCTGGGATGTGCAATGACATTGGCATGTCTCTGTGGTTCAGAGAAATTGAAAAGTAAAGGGAATAATTTAAGCTAAATCCAGAAGTACCTTTATAGGAACTCTGGAGTTGATTGATAGCTGTATAACCCTATTATGTGCAAGACACATTTTTAATCATCTTAGAAAACTGTATCAAGCTACCTGCTGTGATTGGAGCTAGGGCTTTGGAAACTATTTGGTAAATACTGAGCAGTGACAGCAATCTGGCCCTGAAAATCTGACTTATTTATCTCTGACCACGGGAATTGGCATGAAGGGAATTAACTAATTATTTTTATTAATTAAGGTGCTTGCCTCAAGCTTTAAGAGATTCACCGACATTATAGTAATAAAGTCGCATAGTAAAATTATTGAAAAATAAGTTACTTCTACAAATTCTAGGTAGACATCAAGAGACAAGAAACCTTTGAATTCTGGATGGTCTAATGTTACATTTGTGTAAATTATACTTATTGTCCTCATTTATATTAAGTGTTGAAAACCAGCTAGAGGGCATCTAAGTAAACTCATCACAAAACAATGGTAAATTATTCCATAGATCATTCCAAGAGTAAAAATTAACGCAGTTCTGTCTTTACAAGCCCTTCAAATTGACTCTACATTTATATAGGAAAAATAATGCATTGCTCATTGGTTACAGCCCAGGTGATTTTTATTAAGATAAATCTTACACCAATAAGATGCTCATATGTGGTCCATTCCTTTATCCTAGCATTCCGAGTCTTACTAAGGAAATCTGTGCTTAACAGGGATTTCACGGTTCCTATGTCAAAGACGGGTACTAATGCTCCCTTCTCTTGGCACGGAGATACGGTGGAGGATAAATGAGAATGGGGAAAACCAAGAGGCTGTTGTAGTCTTAAATCCTTTTAAACCGAAGCAAAAGTGGTGAACCAAAAATATGTTTGATGCTTTGGGTGAAAGAGGTGAAAGATTGCATTATTATTTCTGGGGTCAGAATATAAAATGTAATTGTAAATTTAGTGCATGAAACGTAAACATTTTGTGATATATAAATGTCAGTCTTTCCTATTTTCATTTCCGCTTTGCGTCTGAATTGATATCTATTTTGATCACCGGTCCTCTTAAAATATTAACTTGAAAATCACGCACCGTGTGGTGGAATCCAGCTTCTGCCTCCAAAAGGACTCCTTTGTGTAGCCCTGTGAGTTAAGAGAATCAGTAAAAATGTCATAGACTCAACAACTCACACAAGGAGCCATAGGAACTTCTTAAACTTAACATAACAAGTTAAAAACCCAAAATATAACTTTCCTGTTTACTTAAGGAGTGAAAAAAATAAGTAATGATATTCCCCTGCAACACAACGAGAGCTGGCGTTTGTTCAATGCTCTCACTCAGTCAAAGCTACTGAAAGTCGTGCGGGCCATAAAGCCCTTGATGTTAGCCACAAGCAAGAGTGGCCTGAGACTGGCAGGCCACCCCACCTTGCATTCCACCTCTGCTCAGTGAAATGCCCATCTTTTCTCTGTAACCCGTCCTTTAAAGAGAGCCGGGACCAGATACCCTCAGATTCCGTTGGGCTGACAATGGTGTGTAGCTCAAGCATTCTCTTGGTACTGGGGACTCTACACGTGACTTCTGTTTTTCTCTGCTGCCTTCTCACCGGGCCGTTTTTGCTGCTTTTCTATTCCCTTGGCCAGCACTCTGAAAACCCGAGGCAGTATATTGATGTATGGGCTTGCCTTTACTCATTGAATCAATCCTTCCCCAAAATGTGATTTCTCCTTTAAAAGGATTGCATTCAGCAGAGAAAAATGTAGAGCTCAATAAAAATCAATAAAAAATAATTTTAAAAAAGGATTGCATTCTGGGAGGTGATTAGGTGTTTCTACATAAACAAATAGAAGCCTATAACTAAATCAATAAATAATATCAATAACTTCTGTTTTGTCATATATTGTCATTATATTACATAAAATGACCAAGAATGAGAATATGCTATAGAAATTAAAATACGAAATGGTCCCTGAATCATTTTTAGAAAAAAGTGGGATATTACCTACTCCTAGAAAACCAAATAAGTTCCAAATAAAAAGATAATTCCAAGGATAACAGTCTGGTCATTCATTTCTGATATGTTAACTCAGCCTTCTTCAGTTCATTCATAAACTCTGGAGCTTTGGCTTCATTTATTAGAAAACATGCCAAGATGATACAGGCAAGACATTGTCTGAGAATTTTGGGGCTCTTGGGAGAGCTGTTATTGGCAAATGTGTGGAGTAAAAACACTAGGATATGTTTGCAAAGAAACAAACGGCGGGCGGCATTCATATGTGGAATTTCCAGGAACAAACTTAGAGATCAGAATGGAAGCAGGTGTCTGTAAGAACCTGAATAGCAATGCAGAAGTTCACGTTACTATGACAGCCCCTCTTGTGGTGACTCTAAGGCTCCTCACCTCCACCTTCTTTGGGTTTCTTTGACTAGAAATAGCTTGTGAGGTCTGAGGATGACAGCTGCTTCAGGTCCAAGAGGGAGTGGACCAAAAGTCCTTGATCAAGGTCCTCTGCTGACATCTACTGACAAGTGTGTCTCCTCTGCTCTGGGGATGTGTTTCCCTCCCTGCCTTCAACTGCAAAGCCAGGTTCTTGTGATCTGTGCACTTCTGGCTAAGAACAAGACTCTTCTTTCTTGTCAGACTCTCTGGTCAGTTGACTGACTCTAATCCTATTGCCTTCTGGTCTGTCTCAGTGCACAGAGCATCTTTCACAGTCTCCTACAACCCTGGAACTTCAGGAGCCTGACTCTTGTTCTGCCCTTCCAGCACCCAGTGTTTCTCATGGGGAGCTTTGAATCTTTCTACCTACATCAACCAGGAATCTAGGAGTGGGTACCAGCTACTGGGATTCCCTAAAGGATGGAGGGATGGAGGAATGGCCTCATTTCCCAGAGCCCTCATTGCTCATACACCGTAAAACTCTTGTCTTTCTCTCCCGCAAGTTTCTCTTTACATTGCTTATGGTGATACATTCTCTTTCCTACTACTGTTTCTGGCAAACACTAATATTTTTGAGTTCTTTTGACTTCTAGTGTTTTGAAGCTGAACAGAAAAAGAAACAAACCACAAACACCATCTCGGTTATAAAGCACCTCGTTATTGCAATGCAGCGCTGACTTTCAAAAATGATGCTCTAGTCTCTGTGTTTAATGGTTCATTTGACAGTGTAGGAGTAGTAAACCTACTCGCGTGCATTCTTGCTTATCACATTAACCCAAGCGGGGGTATCGGAGGGTTACAAACTGATTTGTTGGGAATCCAGGGCTGCCAAGTGGTAGGATCCTTAGTGAGGATTACTCAGTCTGTAAAAAATGTTATGCCTCAACCCATAGCAAATGAGGTGCCCTAGTCTGCAAAAAAGATGTGGTTTTTAGGGATCTAGAAAGCAGATGAGATAATATATTCACAGGGTATTGGGATGGTGGTGGAGCAGGCATGGGCAGTTCCTGGGTCTCCATAATGTCCTCTCAACAAAACAGCAAGCAAACATTGTCCATTTCTCAAGCTCATTTCTTCAGTTGAATATAAAACATTTCTTCAATGGTTATGCATCATGACATATGAATAGCCTTGTAATTATTTCCATATATCTGTTACTTAGAAACTTTGAAGAAGAAGTGTTTACAAATGTAGGTTCTTAAGACAGATGTGTCTGGGTTCAGAGGGAGATTCAAGAGATCGCATCTCTCACTGGGCTCCACAGAACTGGAGCCCTCAAAGCAGTATGTATTTCTCCGTGCATCCCTTGTCTCCAAACTTCTGCATTGAAATCATGACAGCTGTGTGTTTTTTTATTAAAACTAAGTTGGATTTGGGTATCAACGTCATAAAAGCATTGTAAAACAAGTCAATAGTATTCATTAATTTTGAAATATCTGATAGAGTTTATGTAAAATTGAGTTGGATGGTTATTTGTCATCTAAAATAGTCAACATTTGTGGCATTACATGTGATATTTCTAGCTGGGAGTTTGAAAATAACACATTCATTTAAAATTATTTTTAAGTGTGTGTGTGTGTGTGTGTGTGTGTAAACATAAGTAAAGTTGCCCCTGGAGGTCAGAGGTATCGGATCCCTCAGAGTTGGAGTTACAGGTGGTTGTGAGCCAGCCAATGTGCTATGTGGGTGCAGGAAACAGTTGGAGTTACAAGTGGTTGTGAGCCAGCCAATGTGCTGCGTGGATGCAGGAAACCAAACTCAGGACCTCTTCAAGAGCAGCGAACCACTAAGTCATCTCTCCAGCGCCACATTTGATTTTTTTCTTTAGATATTAGAAAGTCACTCTGATTTTCCGACTCTTATTTTTCAATTTTCTAAGAATTTGCCACTTGAATTATATTTTCAAATATACCTTGTGTAAGTCATCTATACTATGTGGACTTGTCTTCTCAACACTTTATTATGAAAATGTTCACTGGACAAAAACGTCTGAAGAATTCTACAGTAAAGACTCAAGCATTCTGGGTCTTCCTTATTTCACTTCCTATAATGCCTTTCAGATTCTTCTACATTGTTTTAAATTACAGAATTTCCTTTCTTTGTTCTTCTGAGGTTCAGTAGTGCACTTATATTATTATACACTATTCATTCCTATTTAGACGCTGCTAAATAACATAGGCTAGTTTTGAGAATTGCATTGTTTGAAGTTTTTGTGACACAAACATTACAGACTGCACACACACACACACACACACACACACACACACACACACACAAGCTAAGAAGGCTTTTACCGTGCTCAGTGACATTGTCTTTTGAAACCATTCTCATAAAGGTGACCTCAAGTCTCCAAGCCATGATTATGTTACTCGGGACTCTGCAGGCTTCATTTCCTCAACTTATTCATCTGGTCGTGGACATTCAGGTTGATTTTGTGCCCTGGGAATTGTGATCAAGTATTATTAGACAAAACCACACCCAAGTTTCCCAAGCCTGTGTTTATTTGTGCGCCACACTATTCAAAGTGTCAGTGCAAGTAGGATTGCTATTATTAATTCCTTTTTACCATTAAAGACATAAGGCACTTCCCTCTTTTCAAATTTGAGAACAGTTATAGCTTGTCATGTATAGACATCTGGTTTTCTTATTTTTCAGGAGTAGGAACTGAACCATTTCCTGTAATGGGGAGGGAGATCAAACTCGGTGTAAGAAGTAGAGCAGGACGTAATTTTGGGATAAGGGGACCTCAACAAGAAAGTTGGGTAATATCTAAAAAGAATAGGAAGAAAACAAAAGACAGAAAATAATAACCATGT
>NC_022034.1:15752373-15771819 GCF_000317375.1 Microtus ochrogaster | reverse complement strand
GTGAGCTCAGCTCGTGGGGCAGCAGCACTCAGGTAGGAGACCTTAGACTATATTTAGGAGTTTGCTTTTACTCTGGGCATGGAGGGAGGGGTTGGAACATATGTGTAATATGACTGAACTTACTGCATGATTGAAAAGAGAGGGCAGCTGGATACGCATGGTTGATGCTGCCAAGGCGAAAAGCATAAAGCACGAAGCCCAGCTGAAACAGCTGCAATCTCCTGCAGCCTGTGGTGGCATTGGAAGAGCAGCAGCGTAGACAGGGGGAGGCTGAAACCCGTTCTGTTGTTGAGCCCGAGGGAATTTCTCAGAGGTGATCAACATAGAAACATTTATCCATTACCTCTTCTGCTAATTGTGACCATTCTCGTTTCTGTGCGCTGGAGTCTGTCCCCTCAAAAGCCCTTTCGTCGCAACCTTCCTATCTCTGAGACCACCTCATCTACACTTTAGGAAGTGGAGAATGGATGATCTATTTCAGGACGAGGCAAGCCTATGGGTCCCTCAACTGTAGGGCTTTGGATGTATTAACCAGCCTTCCAGTTTATGATCAGCTATGAAAATCACGTTGGGACGCTGCAACAATTCAACAGTGGCCCACTAGATGGTGGCCTCTACCAAAGGTTTGCACCATTTACAGTGCTGAGGTTGTGATTATGATTTCTGAGAACAATGGTCAGCTGTAGGACCTTCGAGTTGGAAGGCACAGTAGGGGAGGATGTTAGCAGCAGAATTTCTGAAACTTCTTTATAGTCAGAATTTTAGATTTGGGGGCATAGCTAAAGTTAGGTTTGAAACATGTTATACAAAAGTAAGACTAAACTTTTAGGTTCAGTTATGTTTATTTCATTTTTAAAATAATATCTGACTCTATGAAATCTCTGAGAACACTGAACTTTGACACCATGACTTTTTATTTTTGTGAGGAAGATTTCAGAACAACGGTACTGGGGTCAGTAGCTTTATCCTAAATTACCTTAGACTTCAAAAGCCATTTCAGAAAGAACTTAATTTGTGGTTAATGTAAAGATTGTTTTGGAAAGTTTTGATATAATTATATATGAAAATAATAGCAATAACAACAAAGACAAATTTGCCTCGGGACACCCCTATGGCAATAGGAGGCAAAGGAGCATGATACCATAAATCCTAAAGTTAGATAGTTAGTAGTGATTGTGCTTATGTATTTATTAGCATTTAATTGTTTTGGTTTGTTTCTGCATTATAGATTTTCTATATGCTACAGCAAGAATCTGGAAAAAGACTTGGCAATTATAAAATCTAGTTTCCCCCTCAACTTTTAAAAAAAGAAATCTGTGAGATCAAATAAACCCACCAATATTTATTCAATAGGGTTGGGTCTGCAATTGTGTGACCTTAACATCAATGAGCATTTGCTAATCAATAAGCACTCAAAGTAGAATTTTGTTTAAAAAAAATAAGGTAATTAGCTCATGATTTGGGGCTGACAATTCAGCAAGGAGTCAACAAGATGGTCTTTGGTTTGCTCACGGTCAGATGAGGTTTGGTTTGCCAGCACCTGAATGACCTAGAGCTACTCATTCCTTTGTCATATCAAGGAGCAGGCTTTCGGTCAGGGCCATGCGGATAATACACAGGCCAGCCCTGTGTCTTCCACTGGCCACCACACTAGCTTGGCTTTATTCCTATGTCCATCATAAAGAAGTCCCCAAACCAACCAGGGCGGAAGTGGAAAGTCTCTTGCCGTTTAGACCCAAACTTAGAAAACTTCAATTCCATTGCATCTCATTGGTCAAGTGAGTCCCACTGAGGGCTCTTAGAGTAGGGGAATAGACTCTACCTGTAGGGGATTACAAAGAACCCATGCCCATGACCCCAGGAGTAAAACCTTCAGATGCCCATTTCTAGTCTATAGCTCTTTGCCTGTAGAATCCTTGTATAGGCAATTTAATATACGCCTTGACTTTCGACTTAACATTAACTCATTTTTGTATGAGAAAGACAGTACTTAGAATAATTCTATAAAAATGAATTCCCCAGACTCAGAAATTTATGTCCACACATAGGGAAAATTATACGTGAATGCACAAAAGATTGGAATAAAAAACCCCACAGGTTTTGAGACAGAATGCAAACAGCACGGTTTGGGGTTGGCTCCTGGAATGGCGGATGGAGAGGGTTCTGCCCAGTAAGCTGGAAGGAGTTTCAACAATATAGGTCTTTCATGTAGAGTAAGGGCTCAGCTTCTCCAATAAATTCATGAAGAATATGCTTTCTAAGGGGCACCCAGGTAGCACCCCCATTGAGGGAAGGGGCTGATATGTACATACATGTATTTGCCTGCAGAAGAAGTCAGAGCGAACCGAAGCTCGGTGAATTGGAGGACACTAGTGTGCTGTGGAAAGTTTGTGGAGATTTGGAAGGTGGGGTTTCATTATCACAAAACAGACGTGAGAGAAGTATGAGCTGGAACCGGAGGAAGAAGAAAGAGCCAAGCATCTGTCGGCATAGGTCTTGTCATCGTATAGTCAGAGATCCGAGAGTCTGGGTGTTTAGGAAAAATGACATAAATCAGTCAGCCTCCAGATGGTTTTGCCCCTGAACTTCCTGCCTCTGACAGAGTTCAGGAAGTGGGGTGCCATCAAGACTGCAGGTGGGAGAGATCAGTGTGACAGGGCAAAGCAGACAGGGGAAGCATTATCATCATCGCTGTGACGGCCTTCTTTCCCAATGGGGGCATTAGCTCTAATCGTAATTCCAAAGGAAATGAGCTGTGGACATTTGCAGTTCTGTAAGAAAAATCGCTAAGTTAAAGTCGAGCTTCAGGGAGACTTTAATTTCTAAAGATGGTAAACACGAGCAAACTGTTTTTCATAGTTTTCAGTTTAAATAAGTGGAGTCCTGATCGTTCTCCATTTCCCTAATTCAAAGCATGTTAAAATTCAGAAGCCATTCTGTGAATTACAGTTCATGGCCTGCCCTGTGTTTTTAAATGAATTGCCTTTGAAATTAGAGCTCCTGGTTTATTGACTCTTCTTTGTTTCAGAGGACCTAATCATGTCCTTCACTGTATCCGTGGCGATTGGGCTCGCCATCGGAGGATTTCTCTGGGCGCTTTTCGTGTTCCTGTCTCGCAGAAGAAGAGCCAGCGCGCCCATCTCACAGTGGAGTCCCACCAGGCGACCCAGGTCTTCCTACAACCACGGCCTCAACAGAACTGGATTCTACCGCCACAGTGGCTGTGAGCGCCGAAGCAACCTCAGCCTGGCCAGTCTCACCTTCCAGAGACAAGCGTCTCTGGAGCTGGCCAACTCCTTCCCCAGGAAATCAAGCTTCAGGGCTTCAACTTTCCATCCCTTCCTGCAATGCCCACCGCTTCCGGTGGAAACCGAGAGTCAGCTGATGACCCTGCCTGCCTCCACCACCCCAGCCGCCATCAGCACCCTGCACAGTCCCAGCAGGCCAGACTTCCGCTGGTCCAGCAACAGCCTGCGGATGGGCCTCTCCACACCGCCACCACCTGCCTATGAGTCTATCATCAAGGCATTTCCCGATTCCTGAGTCTGGACTTTAGTTGTTTTTAATCCTTTTTTAAAAAATTTTGTCTCTTTCAGAAAGGAAACGACATATAGGGTAAACAGAATTTTGAGGTCATGGCACTAATGACTGATTTTCTAAGTCAGTAGGTTCGGGAAAGCTGAACATTACCCTGTATTTCAAATACAGTTTTCTCACTGATGTCCCATTAAAGTAATTTTTCTCAAAAACTTCTATATTTATGTATTTTGAATTGAGTGTGAGGCATTGAATTAAAGATAACGATTAAAGATTCTAACATACAAATCATACGTATTTGTATGTTTTTGGTTAAAAAGACTTTAGATGTTTGTTCTTTAGGGTTGCACTCCCCCTTCGCTTTCCCACGTGACTGCTGACAGACAAAAGTCACTAAATTAAGGAACTTTAATGTTACTCTCTGGGTGGTGAGTCAGTAGCACCCTAAAGATCTTAGAGATCTTGGAGCTCTCATGATGTGTGTACAAAATCCCGTGCTTCTGCTCAGTCACGGATGAGAATCCTGCAAAAGAGCTAAGCCCCACTGGTGTCCTAAGATGGTTCAGTTTTAACATTTCACTACTTTTTCCCCCCAAGATAGACTCATTTTGTAGTTCCTAGTATAACTACCACATCATTGAAGTAAAACCCTTGGACTTAATAACATGAGGATTTAACATGGCCGTTGTAGTTATTACCAAAGCAACAGCATCTCCAAAACAGCACTTTATCTAGGGAAGTGTGGTGTGGGAAGTCCAGCCTGTGGGTCTCAGCCTGTGGGTCATGACCCCTTTGGGAGCCAAATGGCCCTTTTACAGTTAATGCCTAAGACAACCCAAAACCACAGATATTTACACTATTATTCACAACAGTAGCAAAATTGCAGTTATGAAGTAGCAACAAAAATAATTTTATGGTTGGGGGTCACCACAGCATGAGGAACTGTTAGGAAGGGTCACAGCATTAGGAAGGTTGAGGACCATTGCTCTAAGGGGGAATTTCCCTCTCAACTCTGTGGTCAAATAAAGATTGTTCTGCAGAGAGATAGTCCACAGTGGAAACATGCTGCCTCTCTGAAAAGCAGTTCCTCCCGGTCATCTCAGCCCCCAGGTACCATGCCCCCGGTGATGCTCTGTGAATTCGGTCTCCACCTCCACTAAAGTCTTTATAAGGTGACTAGTGCAGGCCAAATGGTCATTGCATCAGATGATCACCCAAGGAGGCCATATCAAGAGGTAGAGGATTCTTTAATGTGGGCACCAGAGACTTTCATTTGTCCTTTTGCACCAAAGATAGGAATTCACTGGGGGGTTATTCAGAATCTGATACATCAAATATTTAGCTTGTGTTGTTGTTTATTCTTCTGTAGATTTGGTTTTGGGTTGATACCCACTGGTCCCAGCTAGTGGTGTCTGATCATACCTCAAGAATATAACTATTTGCATAAAAGATACCCTAAAGAATATCTTTATGAGTTTCATATCATTGGGACTATGCATTGTTCCCCCAAGAGAAATTATTCTTCAAATTATCTACCAAAATACCCTGTAATTAAATACGCAAGAGAAGATGGAAGGAAAAAAAAGCACTCAAAACAACAAGCTATAAAGAAAGCTGATGTATTGGCAGCTGACTTTTCTTACTAAGGAAAATGTAAAGGCTGTGACATAGCCCTGGTAAGATTGTGCAAGAGCATCAGCTTAGCAACAAGGCTAATTTTAGGTTGCATGTCATCCTCAGTGTTTAACATGAGGATAAAAGAAGGCATGTTTTTTATCAATGATTTAAGCGAAGAATGAAAACGGTTCCCATTTCCCTAGGGAAGGAAATGAGAGCAGAAGTCCTCTGGTTCATTTGGCAGAACTCTTGCTAATTAAGCCCCAGTTATAAAATGACCAATAGGAGTATTTTACAAATATTATAACTTGTTTGAAATGTGAAGTTAAAACCAAAGCTGGAAATGTTTTTAGTTGTAATTGTTTTATTTGAAATGTTTTATCAATCGTGAAATAAAACTGATAATCAATTTCAATTCACAATTTATTTCTTGGCTAATGAAACCACTTTCCATCAGGAAATAAGGAATTGGACTGGAGAGATGGCTCAGCAGAGGCTCAAAGCACTGGCTGTTCTTCCAGAGGTCATGAGTTCAATTCTCAGCAACCACATGATGGCTCATAACCAACTATAATGCATTCAGGTGCCCTCTTTCCAGCCTGCTATGCAGGCAGAAAACTGTATACATGATAAGTAAGCAATTAAAGAAAGGGGTGTAGTGGTATTTCAATTGCATTTTTATAAATAAAGGCTGCATGAAGATCTGAGAGTAAAACACTCCCACTGGTCAATTTTACAGACCAGGTTATGGTAACACACACCTTTAATCCCAGTAACCACAATGACATGCACCTTTAATCCCAGTAGCCACACTAGTTGCCACAGAAATCTGGTGGTGCATGCCTTTAATCACAGTGGTACACGCCTTTAATTCCAGGCATAGAGAGGATTATAAAATAGGGGGAAACAACTCTCAACACACAATCTCATTCTAATCTTCTTGGAGGCGGGATCGCCATTTTAGACTGAGGTCGAGGTAAGAGCCAGTGGCTGGTTGTTTTGCTTTTCAGGTCTTCAGGCAGTCTTTATTAATTAAAACACAATTGAAATGCCCCTACAAAAGGATTGGTAAAAATAAATGTAAAACAGAAAAATATGTAACTTTTGAGCCAGAGTCTCACTATTAGCTTTGGCTGACATGGAACTTGCTATATAGAATGGGCTAACCAGCAATTCCCAGGGATCTGCTTGCCTCTGCCTCCTATGTGCTGGGATTGAAGCCTGGCACTACCATGCTTGCCTTAAAAAGATATAATGAAGAAATAATGTGGAGTTTAAGAATTGTTAATGTCCCTTGGTATGGTGGCACACGCCTGCAATTCCAGAACTCAGGAAGGTGAGGAAGGAGATTTCATCATGACTTTGAGTCTAGCCCATATTATACAACAAGATCTAAAGATTAAAATCACAGTAACTGTTATTGAATAAAAAAAAAATCTGGTAAGTCACTGTAAATGAGTGCACCAAGTTCTTTTCCCCACAAAAACATCTGGTAGAGACAAGGCAATAGATAATTTAAAAAAAATAGTAACAAGTATTTACCTCAGAAGTTCATATTTTTCCTGAGAAGGCACCTGTGTGCACTCAAAATATTTTAGTCACTTTTTTGTCTACTACTAATGTATAGTTGTTTGTAAGAGTCCATATCAAATCACTATTAGCAAATGTCTGAAGAAAAGAGGGACCCTTCCCATGTTTCTGGTGACCAGGTGTATCAGGGCTGCCCTTTTATACGAGTCTAATGAAATGTACAAAGAGCCTTGAATAGACTGTGTGCCTGCAGTCCTAGTACTTGAAAAATAGAAGTAGAAGAATCAGAAGTTCAAGGTTATTGCCTGCTATATATAGGCTAAGCTGTAGGAGATCCTGTCTCAAAAATTTAATAAAGCAGAATAAGATCCCTACGTGGACCTCAGCATGCCTAACATGCACAAAATTTTCTGTAAGGGAAGTTCCAATTTATTTTTAAGCAGACCAGTCATGATATAATAGCCGTGCACAACGGAACCAGAACAGTTTATAACGTGGTAAGCAACTGATTATTGAGTTGTCCTTTGAGGCAAGAAATGGCTAAGAGGAAGGGAGAAAGGAGGAGAATTTCCACCGTGGGTGACATGGACGGGGGAAAGGGACTGAAGAGGAGGGGCCATGGAGTAGAGAGACTCCAGTGTCCTTTGAACCAACCCCTATTCCTGAAGGTGACAAATGCCATTTTATGACTCTATAACTTGAAAAAACTTGATACTGAGCTTGTTAAAATGACAGCAAATGAGAAGTACATTCTCGGGGTGTGCCCTGATTTAGGTCCCCTCTGAGTAAGGCAAGTACACCCCTCTCCTGGGAACACTTTCTTTAAATCTTTCTAAACTTCTCTCAAGAGTGAGGGGCTGTCCAGGGCTGGCAATGGCCTTGAGACGAGACACCTGTAAGGATCCCAGCCCCCGATTCTCGCCTGTCCCACATACTGTGATCCTTCTAAGCTAGGGTAACCAGGTGCCCTGGGGACACTGTGCCTTTCACAAAGCCATTACTGTGGCAGAGTCCCAGTTCCAAAAGGAAATAAGAACCCAGCTGCAGAAAGGGATTCATTTCCTTTGTGGGATTCCGTGGCAAGGGACCAGCAGACTAGAATGCAGCTGGCATGGGATTTTTGCCTTTCTTCATTCACAGTAAAGAATTCTCATGGGCACTGACAGAGGGGTGAGCAACTGCAGGCATATTTCTTCTCTTCCTCTTTAAAAACCTATAGAACAATCACTTACAGGCTCCCATGAATTTTGTTAAACATTTTTTTTTCCTTACAAGGTAGTGGTATACACATAGTATCTTTCCAGGGATCCATCTACCTTAGGTGTATTCCTGCACTGAGATAATGTAGGGGCGCGCACTCCACCTGCCTGAGTTGGTTAGAAAAGCCGGGACTCTCTGCTTAGCTGTGACAGAAGGGTTGCCATCTCTGAGACTTCCAGTGTAGACACTGTTTACTACGGAACTTCCAATATTGTAGGTGGCACTTCCAAAGTGGATTGCACAGATGAAACTAAGTAAGAGGCAGGATTCGGGTGAATCTTGCTTGGGCAAGTGAATGCAAGGCAGCTGTGGGAAGCTCTCGCCATCGAGGCTGTTTGAAGATACACCAAGGAATCGACTGATCCTGTTCTAAAAAGGGGTGACCAGGAAACTAGAGCGGATCACTACAGCCAAGCGACTTGGTTGCCTGTAGTTTGTCCTCCACAACGGTTGGAAATAACCTTAGAAACAGATATAGTTATGAGCTCTGGGATTCCCAGAGTGCTGGGAACATCTTGATTCTAGAATCTTTATAGAAAAACAAAACAACAACAATAACAAGCAAGCTATTCAAGGAAGCCTGTGCTTAGCTAAGCTTGGCTGTGGGAGGGCTGAAACCTAATTTCCTGATGATGGTGGGGACAGAAGGAGCTGGACTTGTCTACCCTTAATGAACAGAAGGCAAATGGTGGAAGCATCAATGCAGTCTGTGGCGGCCACAGCCAGATGTGCCTTCAAAGCTGAAGACCGAAGAAGTCTGCTTTGATGAAGTGCAGAGCAGAGTAAATGCTGTTGACAGAAATGGCTCAGAAGATCAGTGGCAAAGTCGTTGTGGGAGAAGAGTTAGGAAATTCAGTAACAAAGTTTAGCAAATTTCTAAATAGAAATACAAACAAACAAAACCTCCAAAATGTCGATAACCCTGAAAGTAAGGACAAACAACCAGAAACAGCAAAGAAAAGCCCTTCTACTAAAAACCCTCAGCAAGGGTGGGAAGAGTATCTCAGTCAGTACAACACTTGCCTGATCCACTTGAAGGCCTGGGTTCCAGTCAGTGCCATGAAAGCAAACACTGGCACTCCTAACACTAGGGAAATGAAGGCAGGAGGAACCTAAGTTCAAGGTCACCTTGTGTTACATAGAATGTTTAAGTCATCCTGGAATACACGAGACTCTGACGTCTCTCTTTCTCTCCTCTCCTTTTTCTCTTCTCTCCCTCCCTTTTAAAAAATAATCCACAAAATTAAAACACATTAAAATTTTGATGATGGGTAATGAAGAGCTCAGAGACACAGTGTGTCATTGTCACATCATATGTGTGTTTTAAAACAATCAGGAAAATTAGGAGCAAGGGGCCTAATACCTTATGAAGCTTACATGGACACACACACTGTGTAAAGCTACAGTTGATTTCCTATGATTCTTGGAACAAACACTTCTAAAACTTTAACTATTTCGTACTGTTACTAGAAATGTGCCGTGGATTCCAGTGCCAACCTCATTTTCACATTTTTCTCTCCCCGCTCCCATCTCCTCTCCCCTCTCCCTCTGCTTCTCTCAACCCGTTACATCAGCTCTTTGTTTGCTTCATATAGTGCAAGAAAGAAGTTTGGTCACATGCTAGTGGACAAGATAAAGCCGGACACTTCCAGAATGACTTTGTTGGACAGTGGAGGAGAAAGGTTACGTGGAAAACACAGAACATTGACTTGGTCTCTCCCGTCACTTCTCAGATCTGGGGCAGGAACAATCACTACACCAAGTGTGTCTCACTGCTTAGGTAAGGGAGCCATTTTAGGGTTGACAAGAGAGTTGGCTCTAGAGGGGCTCCCAGGTGTCCAAGGGGATGTCCCCAGCTAGGTCCTTGGGCAGTAGAGGAGAGGCTGCCTGAACTGGCCTTCTCCCGTAGCCACACTGATGAATATCTTGTATATCACTATAGAATCTTCATCCGGCGATGGATGGAGATAGAGATAGAGACCCACATTGGAGCGTTGGACTGAACTCCCAAGGTCCAGATGAAGAACAGAAGGAGGGAGAACATGAGCAAGGAAGTCAGGACCACGAGGGGTGCGTCCATCCACTGAGACTGTGGAACTGATCTAATGGGAGCTCACCAAGGCCAGCTGGACTGGGACTGATGGAGCATGTGATCAGACCTGACTCTCTGAATGTGGCTGACAATGCGGGCTGACTGAGAAGCCAATGATATGGCACTGGGTTTTGATTCTATTGTATGTACTGGCTTTTTGGGAGCCTAGTCTGTTTGGATGCACACCTTCCTAGACCCAGATGGAGGGGAGAAGGCCTTGGACTTCCCACAGGGCAGGGTACCCTGACTTCTCTTAGGGAAAGGGAGGGGGAAGGAAAAATGGAGGGAGGGGAGGAAAATGAGAGGAGGTGGAAATTTTTAATAAATAAAAAAAATCTCTTAATAAAAAAAAGAAGCCTGTTGACCAAGTAGAAGTGGGGTTTCTGCAGCATGTTTGGGAACCTAGAGGCAGGAGGACCAGTATCTTACAAATGACTGAAATCTTAAGAAATTATATTTAAAAGCCCATCTCTTCTGCAATAACAAGAAAAAAAGGACAAAACTAACCCACAAAAGAGGGAGAAAACATCAATAAAGCATCAGTCATGTTGAAATTCTTCATTTTTTCTGCATCATGAAGCCTGACAGCATCTCCCTCCTTTCTATGGCAGGGGTAATCTAATTAGCCATTAGGCACAGCAACAAGTTTCTATCAAATCCCCTGTTCCATGGAAATAATGCTAGGCTGAATTATGAAAACCTGTCAAACCGCTTCTAAAAACACAGAGGTTTTATGTGTGTTGCTTTGCTTCTAAAGCTTGTAAACCGAGAAATACGTACATAAGAAGCATTTTAATAAGAATTTATGCTAGCAGATGAGCTGTTTTCAGGAAAGGAGCCACACAAACAGATACATTACAGGTCATGCAAAAATGGTAGAAAATAAAAAAAAATAACAAATAAAAGGTTAAAATAGAAGATATCAGATGCAAAATTAAGTCAATTATATTCATTCCTTAAAATATTAAGTCTGAGCCAGACAGTGGTGTTGCACACCTTTAACACCAGCATTTGGGAGTCAGAGGCAGGCAGATCTCGGTGAGTTCAAGGACAGCCTGATTTTGAACTAGACAAAGCTGGTTCCAGGACAGTCAAGGCTACACAGAGAAACTCTGTCTTGAAAAACAAAAGGCCAAACCAAAACAAAACAAAACAAAAAAAAACCAGAAAATTAAATCTGATGAAATATATGTAGGCACTCCAAATGATGCGCTTTTGTTCTAGCAGAACTTTCCAGCATAAGCCAATATCAAACATCTTACTTAAATTGAAATGGCTAAGCCACGTTGAAAGTAAAGGAATATACAAAGGGATTAAGAAAATAACCCAATAGTAGAGCCACCTAGCATGTGTGAATCCCTAGGTTCCATCACCAGACACACACATACACAAAGATTTAAATACAATTTCAACAAACACATAGAAATTTTGAATGGACTTGTAGCAAGCAGAATAATGGTCTTCACAGTATCAGGCCTTTATACCTGAAACCTATTAATACAGTATTATTGAGAAAATGCTTTTAGAAGATTAGATGAATAATGTATCAACACAAGTAAATTATTATCAAATTGACAATATAGTCAGTTAAAGATTTGGGCCTTTCTTACTATGCAGCTTTGGCTACCCGGTAACTCATATGTGTGTGTGTGTATATATATATATATTAGGCCATTGAACTCACATAGATCCTCCTGCCTCGGCTCTTCAAGTGCTAGGATTAAAGCCATGCACCATAATACCCAGAAGTTAGATTTTTAAAATGGAGAGACTTTTTTTTTATTATTTTTGTCGAGCTACATATTTTTCTCCAATCCTCTCCCTTTCTCTCACCTCCCTTTCTACCCTCTCCCGTGGCCCCCATGCTCCCAATTTACTCAAGGAGATCTTGTCTTTTTCTATGTCCCATGTAGATTAGATCCATGTATGTCTCTCTTAGGGTACTCATTGTTAACTAGGTTCTCTGGGATTGTGAATTGTAGGCTAGTTTTTCTTTGCTTTATGTCTAAAAGCCACTTATGAGTGAGTACATACAATATTTGTCTTTCTGGGTCTGGGTTACCTCACTCAATATGATGTTTTCTAGATCCATCCATTTGCCTCCAAATTTTAAGATGTCATTATTGTTTTCTGCTGTGTAGTACTCCATTGTGCAAATGTACCACATTTTCCTTATCCATTCTTCAGTCAAGGGCATTTGGGTTGTTTCCAGGTTCTGGCTATGACAAACAATGCTGCTCTGAACATAGTTGAGCACATGTCCTTGTGGTGCAATTGAGCATTCTTTGGGTATATACCCAAAAGTGGTATTGCTGAGTCTTGAGGAAGGTTGAAGAAGGTTGTTTCCTATTTTCTAAGAAACTGCCATACTGATATTCAAAGGGGCTGTACCAGTTTGCAATCCCACCAGCAATGGAGGAGTGTTCCCTTTACTCCACATTCTCTCCAGCATAAGTTGCCATCAGTGTTTTTGATCTTGGCCATTCTTGCAGGTATAAAATGGAATCTCAGAGTTGTTTTGATTTACATTTCTCTGATGGCTAAGGATATTGACCATTTCCTTAAGTGTCTTTCAGCCATTTTAGATTTCTCTTTTGAGAGTTAGTTCTCTGTTTGGTTTGTACCCTATTTTTTCATTGGATTATTTGATATTTTGATGACCAATTTCTTTAGTTCTTTGTATGTTTTGGAGATCAGACTTCCATTTGGTGTGGGGTTGGTGAAGATCTTTTCCCATTCTGTAGGCAGCCATTTTGTCTTATTGACTGTGTCTTTTGCTTTACAGAAACTTCTCCATTTCAGGAGGTCCCATTTATTAATTGTTTCTCTCAGTGTCTGTGCTACTGGGGTTATATTTAGGAAGTTGTTGCCTGTGCCAAAGCATTCAAGTGTACATCCACTTTCTTTTCTATAAGATTCAGTGTGGTTGGCTTTATGTAGAGGTCTTTGATCCATGTGGACTTGAGTTTTGTGTATGGTAATAGATATGGATCTATTTTCATTCTTTTACATGTTGATAACCAGTTATGTCAGCACCATCTGTTGAATATGCTTTTTTTTTTCCATTTTACAATTTTTGCTTTTTGTTAAAAATCAGGTCTGTGGATGTGTGGGTTGATGTCTGGGTCTTTGATTTGGTTCCATTGGTCCTCCTGTCTGTTTTTATACCAATACCAGGCTTTTTTTCAGTACGGTAGCTCTGTAGTAGAGTTTGAAGTCGGGGATTGTGATACCTAATGTAGGGACTCTTATATCTCTACGGCCCCTAAGCACTATTGGAAGTGTCATTACCAGAAAAACACAGGGACATTTACCACAGATATGAAGGTAATATGAGGCCTTAACAGAGACACTGCAAAAGCTGAATTAAGAGACCAGAGTCGCCACAAGCCAAGGAATCCTAGCATCTACCCAGACCCCAGGAGAGATACAGATGTGTGCTATGTGTATCAAAATGAGAGCTGTGTGCCCACTTGGCTCTGCCCTACATACACAAAGCCTTCCCTCCTGTGTGCATTTAGAGACATCCGAGAACATGTTAGAAGACACTATAGACACTTCCTTACCATATTTTCTCCATACCTGGCTTGGTCATTCTACTCCATCTGATGTTTCCCTTGGGCAGCACTAATATTAAGCAATGACTGTTGGTTATTTTCAACAAATGTTTTGGTAAAAGTTAGTGAGCTCTGGATGGGATTGGGGAAGGACAAGCCCTGGAAATGGGGGCTTCCACAGGTCAGGTCAGATACTATTTATGGAGCACAGGTTTTTCTCACTTACTTAAACTCATTTTGACTTCTCTGCTGACTGGCAGGCAGCTGGTTTTAACAGACACTGTGATGTCAAATCCGATGCCTTTCAAAGCCGTCATAGAGATTATAAGAGGGACCGGAAATGGACAAATTAAAATGTCATAAAACTCATTGTTCTTATAAAGATTGCGTCATTTTTCTTTGCTTCTTGAATCATTGCAAAAAATTAGGTTCATTTTTCAGATGACTGGCCAAGTAGACACATTGTCCCAAGTGTCCTCATTGTTCATTATGGGTGAGACATTTTCCAGAGCTCAGTCCCTCACTCCAAATGCTTCTGCTTATTAATGACTTGGTCTCCAGACAATCCTCCTCTCAAAATCTGCTGGGACACACTGCAAGCGTCCCTAGATATTAGAAACAGGCTCTATCAGGTCTTCCTTAGAACACCGTGGGGACTTCTGGCTCTGTTTCTCTCCTGACATAAAATGACATGTATGAACACCCATTGGTAACTTTCAATGGCATACACTTCCTCAACTAGGGTTCTCTAGTGAGATGGGATTGTGGGATATCTGAAGATGGTTTAAAGGGCACCCACCACCTGGTAACCAGGTTCTCAAATCTGGTTTATACCATTTCAAGGATTTCCGATATTCAACATGTAAGACTAGCTCTCCACCCTCACTGGATACATTTCTTCTGCAAAATGAACAGAAATTATTGTCCAAATCTTTCCCAATGTGATTTTGAAGTGAAAAAAAAAATCCATATGTGATACAAATGAGGGCAAATTCATTGTTTGATACAAATTCATCTTTTGTGTTTAGACACTTCAGTTCCTCCCCAGACAGGGGTAAATGTAGCTAATGTTCTTGGGTGGAAAGGGAGAGGGGACCCATCTTGGTGACATCTGTGTTCTTTTCCATTTCTTCATGTACACTTTCTCACCAACTGCTCCATGCATAAAATTTCTTTATCCGAGACACTCTGGGGCTGTTTCCCACCAGCTTTGACATGCTTTTGAGAAAATGTTTCATTCAATTGGGTTAATTCCACCCTAAGGTATTAACCTAAGCGGTGGGGCTCTGGCCTTTGACGTGATCTTCCTGAGTGACTCCCGATTACTCACTCGGGCAGATTGTAGACACTCGGTCTCATTGAATCTGGGCTATCTTTGCCAAATCAAATCTGGAAAGTTCACTTGTGATTTAATGTATTGTTTTTGAGTCATCTTGACATTTTGACTTCGTAAGTGTAAACTGAAAACTGCATTTACTGGAAATTTGTTTTCAAAAATAAAGCAACATATGCCAGAGCCCTGATCTACGGATGCCTGATAAAATTAAGCGATGCCCATGAGGGAATGCTGCTGAAAGACAATTTTAAGAGGAAATTTATGTGTGATATCTCTGCGGTGCATGAAAGAAAAAGACTGTGTTAAACACAAGGAGAAAACATCCAAGGAAGATTACGAAATGCTGTAGTTGAGAACATATTTCCCCGGCAAACAGAATAACAGCATGAAATACTAGTGGCGGGAACTTACCAGTGTTGAAAGAACTGGACAAGAAGCTTGCCTTTATTTTAAAGTTGTGAATATTATAAATAGATTAATTTCCTGGCTGCTGAGCTTGTATTGGATTAAGAAATCCGTGGACCCATTTCGGTGGCACATGCCTACACCTGCAACTCCAGCATGTAGGAGGCATAGGCAGGAAAGATGAAAAGGTTCAGACCAGCCTGGCCTATATAGTCAGAACCCATCTCAGAAAGAACCAATGTAAATTGGTAGAAACTGATGGAACCTTTGGCATTCACAGAGGATTCTTTCTGTTAATGCAGGCCATTAAAAATGAAGACTTGCAAGTGAGTAGCCTGAGCCCGTACTTCACATTTTCAGACCCATGCATTCTGATATTCAATGGCAAAGAGAATGACTGAATAGAGCCGAAGAGTAGTGTTTTCACTGTTGGCATTTATTCGCTGGATAAAAGCATAGGCTTCTTGATTACATCTTCACACACGTCCTCCACTGCACTTGGCTCACTTTCGTCCCCCACTTACCTCTCTAGTCCCCGCTTCTCCCTTCTACTGACCTTTTCCTCTTCTGAAATGTCGTCTCTTATACATTCATGTCATAACTATGCACACATGTGTCCTATGTATGTATACACATATATGAATGCTTTATATATTTCACATATGAGAGAAACACGTGATGTATGCTTTTCTGCATCTGGGTTACGTCTCCATCATGGACTCGAGTTCTATTTTTTTTTTTTTTTCTGCCACTGTGTTATTTTTCTTTTTCTTTGAATCTGACTAATGTTGTTGTTGTGCGTGTGTGTGTGTGTGTGTGTATATGTATGTTTGTATGTTTGTCTACCTACCTGCCACATTTTCCTTATTATCTGTTGATAGCCACTGAGGCTGTAGGGTGGTTGTTGTCATAAACACAATCTGTGGATACCTGTGTTTCATGATGACTCAGATTCTGTCACTTACACACCTGGGAGTTTCTGGCTCACGAGCTCCAAGGCAAAGAGTGGGCTGGGGACTGTAGCTCAGTGTTACTTCCAGCAGTTATGTGCACAGTCCTCGTGTGCACATATGCACAAACGCATATACACACACACTTCGGCAATCTGTATATGCTATAATAACAGAATCCTAAAGAATTTCCTCAGAGACTCTGCAGCAGGGGAGTTTGTGGCAATGGTGGTCATTATGAAGAACAATTGACAAGAATCACACTGCAGCCAACAGTGCCTTTGCCCTGAGGTCTGCAGGATACCCATGGTCATAAAGGGGATTTCCAGACTTCTTCAGTAGATTCAAAATCCCAAAGGGAGTTAACTGGGAGCAGTTTGGGGATCCTTCAGTGTGTGGACATTAGTGAGTCTTTGTGGGCATGGTTGTGTTTTCTGAGCTTTCGGGAACTATGCTTCCTAGAGGTCAAGCAATGTCATAAAGTTACACACCCTCCCTGGATATCTTTTTTAAAAAGGGAACTTTTCCCAAGTGTGTATAAAATTCAGCTTTGAGTTTGTGCCGTGTCTCATACCAAAGAACTTTCTGGATGTCACAATAAAGATTAAAGCCAACACTCCAAGCTACAGTCAGCCACAGCAGAGCTGACCTCCTCTTAGGAAGCTCATGTGTTGATTTAAGACTAATTAGGAAGCAGCTCTGCTTCATCACACTGGAGTAGGCATAGGTGCAGTCATAGGAGAGATGCAAATCTTCACCGGAAATAACAGAAAGTATGAAATTCCAGAGAGTTCAAGTACATAGCATGCCGCACACAGTTTTCTTTGAGTATTTTTAAAGCAGGTATAACCAACGGGCATCTTGAACATTGCAAAAGAAAGAGTAGAAAAAGTCATCCACAGACTGTCTGGCTTTGAGCAATGCAATTTCCTGGGACATGCTAAGATAAATTGCTCACTAGATGCAGTCCTTAGTAAATGAATGAGATACCATGTCGAATGGGACTATTAGCTCTAAGTAAATTAAAAGTTTTCTTTCCGAAGATAGAAAGTTGTGCTAGAAGTATGTTAGAGTCTCAGCTAGATCATAAATATAAGAATTACCAGAAAATCTGCTGTGAGACTGTGTCTCCTTGAAATGACAGAGAAGTTACACCCATGATACTTCCTAACAATGTGGCTGCCTAAACAACACCTGAGCAAGGGCAATGCTAACAGACATGCTAATTTAGAAGGGAGGAATCTCACAGGGTTCCACCCCTAGACAAAGAACTACAGGCAAATATGACTGGAGAGAGAGAGAGAGAGAGAGAGAGAGAGAGAGAGAGAGAGAGAGAGAGAGAGGAAAAGCTCTGCCTGCCCCTTCAGAGGAACAGCTGGAAAGTGAGTGGGCGGAGCTTGTCTCTTAAAGGTACCTTTGCATCTGCATCCTAACAGCCACAGGACCCTGGGTTGGCTAGAGTATTACATGGGTTCATCCTGCCAGGTGACAGGAGCCAGCATTATGCCCAAATCCCAACTAACACTGCACACATTGTATTGAGAGAAAGAGAGACAATAATAATTAAACTTAAAGAGAAAGAGGCCATCAGTTTCAGAAAGGGTTTTTGGAGGGAAGGGACATGGGAGGCCTTGGAGAGAGTAAAGGGAAACGCTAGAATACTTTAATTAAGATTTTTGATAAAGAACGTTAAAATAGCAATAAACCAGGCTTGCACCCTGAAAGGATTTGGTCTTAGTCCTCTCCTGTATATTTTCTGGGAATCTCATAAACAAGATGGTTAAGCATGGTTTACAGTGATGACATCCTAACTTCCTACATCCCTGTGTTCCCAGCTGTGGTCCTGCCAGGCTCATCTAGGGAACTACCAGTGATCTCATTTAAGTTGCTTTAGAGCTCCACAAGGACAATAGTTTTAAGAGTCACCTAAATCCTGCCTGCGGTAGTTGTAAAGATGAGGAAAGACAAGCCTCCCTTGAGAAGCTGACGCCTATGCTTTGGTATGTCTTACTCTTTCCTTGAGCGCTTCTCCGTCTGTTACCCTCTGTGTTTAAGATCCATGATCAACACGTCTTTTCATAAACGCTCATTCCGCTTCAAAACAGAAAGCATATTGCCTAAAGGTTTTGTATAAATGGTGATTTAGTAGATATCTGTATGTTAAGAACACTATTGGAGCTGTGTTCTCACTCTCTATTGTAGCTGTTACCATACGCCTACGGCTCTAAGTTTTGACAGTGTGTGTAAATGGTCGTTCAGGATTGGAATCAAGACAGTGTGGTTAGCACCTACTCTATATGTTTACAAAAGAATGTTTTATTTCCACTTCCTGCTATTACGCCCAAATCCGCGAAGTCCCCCAAGAAGCCAACAAGGAAACCGAGTCCCGTATGTAAAAGCAAAGAGCCTTTATTTTATGCAAGTTTGCAAACTCAGTCCCTCAGCATGTCCAACATATTGGAATAAACGGCAAGCCCTGAGCTCAGTTAGAATTGGTTTTTATAGTAGTAAAGGTGGGGGTGAGGGGTTTCTGAGGTTTAGGACCCCTGATTGGCTGACATTTGTCTAGGGGTGTCCTGGTAAGTGTGTGCTGGCAGGTGGCCCTATCTACAGTGGTTGGAATGCTAGGCATTTTCTTTGGATGGTCTGTTCTTGGGTGGTGCTCCAATAATCTCAGTCTGTGGTTCTTCCTGCAGCCAGGTATCGCTTCAGGGTAAACTACTGAGAGCCAGGCCTCTCTATTGAAGGCTGAGTCCTACTCTGGCAGGTGATAATGGTTGGAAGTAAAGAACTTCCGTTGGGTGATCTGTTCATATTTAGCTTATCATGTCTGGCTCCTACACCTATAAAAGGAATTTAGCAAAAGAAATCATACTTCTCTGTAATTTAGAATATCGAAGAATTAAAGAACAAGCTTTCTTTAAATAAAAATATCTCTACTGACTTCTCCTTGGACTAACTTTTCTGTCCCACAAGAATGGGTGTTTATTCATTTTGCCATATCCTCCCCATAAAATAACTAAATTCTTGAGAAAGTACAGTACATTTTTGTTGAGGGTTTACCATGAAAGAAAATGAGAGCTTCTCCCTTTCCTTTATAGGGCCCTGGCTCAATTAAAAAAAAAAAAAAAAGCAGGGGATGATGCAGCTGAATCAACACAA
>NC_022034.1:15726236-15751975 GCF_000317375.1 Microtus ochrogaster | reverse complement strand
TAATGCAATGGAAAGATGGCTATATGCTTTTCTACAATATTTGTTTTTGACAGTTGGTGCATTTCAACAGTTATTAAAGGAAACACAAAAGGTGGAAGCCGTCATATTAAATATTTTGCCCTTTTACCTTAATATTTTGATTTTTTTTTTGTCTTTCCAATGAATCTTTGAAAGCTTCTTGACAAGCTCCCAAATTCCTGAGTCACCAGGAGACATCCCACCTTCCATGTATTGTTTCTTGCACGCAGTAGCTGAGTGAGCATGCCAATGGAGCGGAGGTTTCGTCTTTGCTTAAAATGAAGTTATTAGCACTTACATAACAGAACTGTTTCTTATCAAGTTTAATTCTTATTAATGTTTCAGAGTACATAATCAAGTTCTTAAAACGCCACAGCTAAACACACCAAGATTTCATAAGTTTAGATTAATGTATAAGAGAGTATACTTTAGTAAGGGAAAATACAGCCAAGAAAATTTAACTTTATCTTTAAACTACAGACATACTTTTATTATCAGTTGACCCTTCAAGGACTATAACTGTACTAAGGATGTGTGGCAAGAAGCATGGCTGCAGGAACTAGATGGTGAGTGTTTACATCTTGACCCATGAACATGAAGCAGAGAGAGCAAACTGGGGATAGAATAAGATCCTAAATTCCCAAAGTCCACCCCACAGTGACATACTTCCTCAGCAAGGCTGCACCTCTTAAGCCTCTCTAAATTCCACCACCAACTGGGAACCAACAGTTCAGTGACAGGCTTATGGGGGACATCTCCATTCAAGCTGTAACTCACAATAAAGACTAAAGCAAAGACAATACAACAAAGTCAGAAGAAATTCAGAATGTGGACCTTTTGACTTGCTGGCCTTCCTATCGCCCTACTTTATCTCTTTTATCTGTGCCTGTGCGGTTGAAGAATTTTTACTGTATTTGTTGATTGTTTATTTTTTGCTGAGTCTATCCTGATTCTTAGTTCTTCTTAAGGCACTTAAGATATATTGCTAATTGTACAATTGTTGATATTTTGTCAGTTTTCTACAAGGATTTCCTTAGTGACTCTTCCTTTAATTGTATTATTTTTAAACAGACAGAAAATGTAAATGCGTGTTCAAATGGGGCCGTAATTTCCTTAATAAATGTTTTATAAACTTGCAATTTTATAAGCAATGAATATTCAAATATACATCTTTTAAAATGCTAAGTTGCTGTGTTGTTTCATTTATTTGGATGTAACTCTTTATTTTGATTAATATTAAATTTAATCTCTTAGCTTGTGTTCTGAGAAGGGTGTTTAATATCACTTCCCAATTCCCTTCTTTCCATAATTCTTAACCATTAGAATAAGAAGTAAAAAAAAAAAAAAGACGTTCTACTAGTCCTTATAGCTCTTGTTATAATTATTCTTTTCTTGTATTGAAAGCAAAGAGATCATGTAATTTAAGTGAAGTTTCAAAACATCCTCACTTTCAATTTAAAATTTTCTTTGTTGATCTGAGAAGATTTCCATGGGTCAAGTGCCCAGTGGGTCAGTGTGCAAACATGAGGACCTGAATTTGAATCCCCAAACCGACATAACAGCCTGGCACAGCAGTGTGTGCCTGTAATGCCAGCACTGGGGTAGAGATAGTCAGGTCTTGGCTGCTCATTTATCTGAAAGAATGCACTTCAGGTTGGGTAAGAGACACAGATACACAAATAGGGTGGAGAAGTGAACAAAAAAAGACCTCCTGACATCACCTTCTGCCCTCCACAAGACCTGCATGGGCAAGCACCTCCACACTCACACTGTACACATTCTTATCCCCAACCATGCATGCACAAAATCACACACACACACACACACACACCAATATTAAAATTCATTATTTACACTTAGCTTAGACAATTTTAGGCAAGCTGACAATGGAAGATTTTATAATAAGAGTAGCCATAACATAAAAGAAAAAGCCAAATATAAAATAAACAAAAAGGATAAAACAGGTTTTCTTCTAGGAAATAATGCATGTTTTTCTGTATTACTTTGAAGTTACCCTACTTTATAAAACACTGCAATTTATTGTAAATTATTAAGTCCTCTCAGAAAAAAATGATTTTTACTTTTTCTTATTGTTTTTTCTATGTATGGGTGTTTGCTTTAATGTCTCTCTATGCATCACATGCATGCAGTACTAGCAGAGACCAGAGGAGGAGCTAGAGGAACAGACAGCTGTGAGCTAACATATGGGTGCTAGGAATCAAACCCAGGTCCCCTGGAAGAGTGGCCAGTGTTCTTAACTGCTAAGCCAACTCTCCATCCCAGGGAATCATTTTCAGATGGAATGGGAGTAAAGGTTAAGTGCTATTTATACTTTGAAGACCAATGCTTCTACATAAAACAGTTTAGTCACACACTGCAGAGTTTGTGGGTGTGGCTTTTGCCCTTAGTCATAAGCACATTTTAAGAAAAATGATTATAGGAATGCAGTGTTAATTTTCAAAGATATCAATAGAATGAATTTTTTAAAACACCAACAAAAATTATATTTTCTCTTTACTAGAACTTTCTGTTGAAATAAGCAACCTGTTCACCTTCATCTTTACCCCACTTCCATCATATAGGGAGCTGAACAAGCAGACAACTCTCTGGCACCAGCCTTGGATGAGCTGTGCAACGATATAGCTAAGATAGTTTTATGAATATATGTAGGGTTTTGTTGTTGATAATGTTGTCTTTTTTAGTTTATGATTCATTTAGTGACCATATTTGTTTAATAGTTTTATTATAATTATTTATTCTGTTATATAATTATTTACTATTTGTAGAATAATTTATCTGCTCTAGATCCTAAAAATAAGAGAACAAATTGCAATTGAAATAATTTAGGGACACTTTCCCTACTTTGGCTTCATAAAACAATACCTTCTATTCTCTATATGTATCACCTTAAGAAGTCAGTCATTTACCTGAATTAAAGTGGTGGGGCTTAAATATACCTGAAAGAGACACTGTAAGAAGATCCTGGCTGCATCCTACTTGCCGTGATAAACTCGTGTGGGAATTGGAAACGCAATAGTGTGGAATAAGAATAAAAAGTCTCAAACTCCTGAGAAATGCTAAGTAATACATTCCCTGCCACATTAAGCTTCTCCAGAAGATGAAGAAACAGCTCCAGCACTGACTAGTCTTGGTAAACTAACTGAAGAATTCCAACTTTGAATTATGATATCCAAAGTGCACACTTATCCTTAGCCAAACGTTCAGATTCCACAGACAAGGCTCTGCTATCAACTAAATAAAAATGTAATTCTGAAGTTTTCAAATCCTCAGATTTTCCCGTGAAATCACAATTTACAGAAATTGCCCTGCGAAGAGCAGCCATAATGAAGAAATTGTCCTTAGGGAAGAGGTTTTGGGTCAGTTCTACCTTGAATTGCTCAAGTCTG
This sequence comes from Microtus ochrogaster, assembly GCF_000317375.1. Taxonomy (NCBI): domain Eukaryota; kingdom Metazoa; phylum Chordata; class Mammalia; order Rodentia; family Cricetidae; genus Microtus; species Microtus ochrogaster. Next base: position 15,748,550 of record NC_022034.1, on the reverse strand, counting down.
TGTCTTCTTCCCTAGGGATTAACTTTCACAGTAGTAGAGGGAGACGTTTAAAATGCCACAAAAGGGAAGCAGCCAACAGTCCTGCCCAGCTGTGACATCTGTGGACCGCCACAGCAATCAGCACAGAAAGATGAACCTAAAGGCGCAATGGTGGGGTTTGTATCCTGACAGTAACCAACAACTGTTTAATTGGACTTACGACCTACATCCTAGTCATACTATCCAGTGCTTGTTGGAGAAAGGGTTGCTTGTTCGTTCCCAGCCACCTGGCTAGCTTAGACCTGAAATAATCACACATGTGTGCATATGATGCACATACATTCATGTAGGCACAGTTCTCATAAACATAGCAAAAATTTAAGATATCTGAAACAGACACTTTAAACATAGGACAGCACAGTAAGAAGAAATGATGACCAGCACCGCTAGACAATTACTAGTATGACATTCATGTAAGCTTATGCAAGGTTTCATGTGTATCCAGGTGATGTCTCAAACTAAGATAATATCCTAAAGGGCATTGTTAGCTCTTTAAAACGTAATAGTTAATAAATCATTAATAAGTAGGCTTTAAATCAAATCATATAGTTCTTGGTTTCTTCCAACAAACTCTGTGCCACCACTACCCTAGAAAATCTTGCAGGCGGAAAACTGGGACATCTATGCTTCTATGCTGTTTCCAGTTTCTGGCTATTATGAATAGAGCACCAATGAGCATGACTGAACAAATGCCCTTGTGTTGTAAGGAAGCATCCTTTGGGTATATGGCCAAGAGTGGTACAGCTAGATCATGACGTAGGTTGATTCTGATCTTTCTGAGGACGCTCCACATGATTTCCACAGTGACCGTACACCACCACCAGCAATGGTTGGATGTCCCCCGTACTCCACATCCTCGCCAGCTTGACCTGTCACATGTCTTATTGATCTTAGCCATTCTGACAGGTGTAAGATGAAATCTCAAAGTAGTTTTGATGTGCATTTCTCTGATGCCGAGGCTGTTGAAGATTTCTTTGAGTTTTTCTCAGTCATCTGAGTTTCCTCATTGGAAAGTTCTCTGTTTAGATATGTATTCCATTTTTAATATTTGTTTTCTTGATATCTAGTTTTTTTGTGATATTTATACGCTTTGTATATTAGTCCTCAATCAGATGTGGAGTTGCTAAAAATCTTTTCCCATTCTGTAGGCTGCCACTTTTTCCAAATGATGATATCCTTTGCCTTAGAGGAGGTTTTATTACAGTTTTATTGGTGAAGGGATGAGTGGGAGTAGAGAGGAAGAGAAGTCCCCAGTAGGAGATCTGCTACAGAGCTGGGGATGAAACTGGGGGATTGGACTTGGAGAAGTGGAAAGAAAGGTGATGGCCTAAAGTCAGGCTTCCTGCTTCCCTGCACAGAGTGCCAGGTGACCTTCTTAATTTGAGCTAACCTCTAAGGCTTAGGTGATTTCCATATTCTGCTACCAAGACACTGCTTTGTATAGGAAATTAAATTTGGCTCACAATTATTTAGATTCATAGTTAATTAGGCTCATAAATTAATCATGTTAAATTTCTGGAAATGAAATTTCTGAGTCAAACATACGATAAATGTTCAAGTATTTTTTAGTATTTGTATATATTGCTCATATTCTTACAAGTTAACCTCAAGAATAAATAGCTTATAGTTTCTATTTCTTAAATTGCTGCCCCCCCAAAGTGCTATAATTCCTAGATAAATTTTACCCTCGTGTTTTCAATCATCTGTATAAGAATGGTCCTTGCTCCTTTTTAAAAATGCATTGGTGGCTCACTAATATAATAACCCTTTGCATATCCTAATGGTTTTTGTCTATCATATTTGGCCTTTGTACAAAAGCAGACAAAGAGTCGCCTCCCTGCCAGATGGTGAAGTGAAAATATGGTTATCTTACTTGGATAATGGGGACTTTCTTTGCCACCTCTGTCTCCCTCAAGTCAACAGTCAGCAGTGCCCTGCACCTGCGCTGATTGGCTGTCACTGTGTAGTCACTCACCGCATGGGGACAGCGAAGCTGAGCCCACGTCCTCCCTGCTGTTGTTCAGGTGCATCAGGAGATGCAGTTTCCTCCATTCCTTGCCTTCCTCCCAATAAGTATAATGAAGCCAAGAAACCCACAATATCGCTAATATAGCAAATTTTGTGTGTTTTTTTTTAAGGCATTAGACTTCTGACCAAAGGTGGTGACAATGCATGTTAGTGACTTTTCCCGCTGCTGTCACTAAATTTCCAACACAGGCAGCTGAAGGAAGGCTCACAGTTTGATAATACAGTTCATCACGGGAAGAAAGCATGGCAGCGGGAGTGTAAGGGGCCTGGTCACACCAGGAAGCAGAGCGTGATGAACGCTGCTGTGGGGTTTGTTTTCTCCTCCCTCCTCCCTGATTTCATCAGTGAAGGGCCATGGTCCAGGCAATGGTGCTGGCCACACTCACAGCAGATCTCCTCAGTTCAGTCATTCAGGAAACACTCTCACTGAAACAACCTGGATGTGTTTCCCAGGTAATTCCAAAAGTAGTCAAGTTTCCGGAGGAGTTATCCCCCACAGTGGATGCTCTGATTAAGAAGCTGGTATAATAGGTCAAGCCAGAGGGGTTCCAAGGTGAAGAGCTAATGAAGGCAGTTTTCTGGGAGGAAGGTTGTTCTGGTTTCATTCTGTTCCTGGGACAAATACCACAGCCAAAATCAGCTTAAGGGAGAAAGTGGTCTATCCCTGTACAGTCCCAGGTTATAATCCGCCACTGAAGGACATTAAGGCAGGAACATGAAGACATATTTGCTTTAAGCCACAGGAGCATTACCTCTGACCAACGAACTATTTTATAGCAAAAGAATATAGAACGAGGCGTGGAGAATGCCACCTGCTAGATGACTTACAGGTCAGCTCCTATTCCACTGCCATTTTTATATCATTCGGGATTATTTGCCTGGGGATGATGCTGCCTACTGTGAGCTAGGCTCTCCTACATCAGTTAGCTATTAAGACCATCCCCCATAGATATACCCACAGTCCAGGATCAACACAATTCCTCAATCAAACTCTTTGCTCAGTTGAGTCTAGGTCATGTCAAGTTGCCAGCTAAAGAAACCAGGGCAGGAATGAACACACATTCATAACAAAGAAAGCCGGGTCAGAGAGAGGAGACACCAAACCATGTGCAGTTGCTTTAAAGACCCTGGCTGATGCCATGGGGAATTCTCATACTAGGTTGACTGTTTAGACTAGTTCCATCCACGGCAACTAGGTTATGAATCATGCCCCACATTGGCCAACCGCTGTAAGTGGACTACTGCTTGGGTGACAAGCAAGACCTTGAATAAATTGATTCTTGTTTCCTAAATAAGTTAAATGATACCATGATAAACCACCAACACTCCCAAACACAGGTCCTATGGTTGTAAAGCTGTAGGGGAATCTAGGCATGTTCTACCATTGTGCATATGTAATGCTTCCTTAGCAATCCCCAACAGTCTAGAAAATTATGACAGGATCACAGAGGCCAAGCACAGTCCCTGCTGCTGAGGTCGTCCTGCAATTGGCAATTTAAGTTCATGCTGCTGCACTCTGTTCTCATTCCAGATTCTTTTGAGACTGCACTGCTGAGAAATGCCATGAAGTAATTCAGATACAGATACAGAATATTAGAATTGGGATTAAGAAGCAAATAGGCTGATCAAACAACCACAGCTCCTGTTCCTAGATATTCTGTTTCATTCCTGAAAGCTATTGCCAGGAGCTGGGGAAATGTGTACACTGGGTCTCCTTCCCTGGAGCTGTCCCATGCCTGGCAAGTTCCCCAGTAATGATCTGATGTGGGGACTCCACCAGCATACTGACCTTTCCTCTGGACATGTGTGAATTCAACCCATTTCCTGAAGGAACCTGGGTGACATCAAAGGCCAGGATTGGCTTCAAATTTATTTATGTTTCAACCACAGTCTTCAAAAATCGATTTCTCATCAATCTGACAGCTTGCTAGGAGCTTAAATGACCTTTCTCCATGCTTCTATGCAAAAGGTTTTGAAGATTTGTCTAAGGAAGACTGTGATGTCAATACTGGGGATGAGGTGGAATTGACAAAGATGGACCAGGACACATGGCTGTCAACAACAAGGGGGGCAATCTCCATTTTGCCAGCAATCTTCACTCCGGTACACAGCTCTGTAACCAGGTTTCTGTGTCCTTTAAGCTGGTTTTGATATTGTGTATAATAGAGTCCTAAGGAAACTCCCCCTAGCTGCTACAGAGTAGCAAGATAAATATTCACAACTAATGTAGCACAAAGCATGTGCTCAGAGTTCTGTTTCTACAGAAAATGTAATCCTAGTTATCGATGTACAAATGCAATCATTTTCAGACTTAACAGTTCTGTCATTCATGATCTGTTTATTTCCTGCCTATTACTGTTTGCTGTGTCTTATGGAATGCTGCCCCCTACTGTTCAGCTCTGAGTGTAGTAGTGTCTACCATCTAGCCCTCACCCTGACTGACAAATCCCACATAGAGTACATGCAAGCACCACCACTTTATTCTGTGCAGAATGGGAGCCCACGAGAATACTTCCAGCAGATATTCTTGTGCAGTTATCCACTTTACCAACAAGACTGCAGCAGCTTCAAACCAACCTTTAGAAATCGTTTCCCATTTTCTCCATTAGGAAGTCTAGGAGACCACTGAGTTAAAGACGGGCTCCTCGGGATATTCTCGGGTAGTGAGAAGGAGGACCAGTGACACCATGAAGATAATCAAGTTTTTTTTTAATTAAACTATTCTTTGTTTGTCCCCCCACCCCAGCATCTCTGAACTTCATGAGGCTGTGCTTTCTCTACAACTTCCCCTTTTCTCAAATCTATTTTCTGCGATGTTCCCAATAAACAACTTTAACAATATATGAACAACTCACAGAGCTCATTTCACAGACATGCACAAGTATTTTAAGCCAGGGGGGCTGGGAAATGAATAATCTTTGTAGCGTTCCCAGCTTCGGTGAGTAGGAGAGGTCCTGATGTTTCAGAATCAAGGGAGAGGTCATTCTCTATCATGTCCCTGAAGTCACCATTTGTCCAGTTGCTTAAAATTAACTGAATTAGTTACCTTTCTCATCTCTGTAATCAAATACTTACCAACAAACAACTTAAGGTGTACTCTGACTTGCCTCTGTCATGGCAGGGAAGCATGACAGGGCACATTTCACCCGCAGTCAGTAAGCAGAGAGATGGATGCCACTGCCCATCTCATTCTCCTTTTTTATTCATCCCAGCACCATGCATAGACCATGGGATGGTGCTGCCCACATTCAGGGTTGGGGTTCCCTCTTCAGTTAAAGCTCTCTAAATCCAGGGCTTCTTAATTGTGTCTTAATACCCAGTGGCCAACCTTTTCTCACCATTGTGTGTGTGTGTGTGTGTGTGTGTGTGTGTGTGTGTGTGTGTGTGCCCTCCCTAATCCTCTGGTAATGGTCCTTATTAACTTCCATGACATCAACTCTCAGGTCTCTCATATGCGGGAGATCACATGGCTCCTGTCTTGTGTGCCTGGCTTGATTCACTCAACATAATAGCCTACAGTTTCATTCATGTTTCTGAAAATGACAAGCAGAACATATCAAAAAGAAATTGCTTTGAATGTATTCATTATAAAGAAATAATAAATACTTAAGACAATAGGCTTGCCCTGACTTAAAGGTCACACAGCATATACACATGTCAAAGTATTAACACACATATGTGTCAAGACAATGATACAATAAAAAAGAAAGGGGATTACAAGTATAGGTACATGTTCTTTATTGTTATCATAGAAAGTATACTTTCAATGTGTGTTTTATATTCCTTTTTAAATGTTATATTAAATATTATACATATACAGACATTATATAACATACTTCTAAGTTATATTACAATATAATTAATCTGTAGTGATGAATATTAAGATATAGTTTATAAATTTTTTAAATAAGAAGTTCTATCCTAGAGGTTGGTAAGAAACTTTTAAAAATGCTCACTTATTTTTATTTTAAGTGTAGGTCTATGTGTCAAATGCATACAGTGTGTGTAGGGGCCAGAAGAGGGTATTGGATCTCCTGGGGCTGGAGTCACAGAAGGTTGTGAACTGCCATGTAGGTACTGAGAACTGAACCTGGATCCCGTGGAAGAGCAGCCAGTGCTTTTTACCACTGAGTCATCTGTCCGGTCAAGAGAAGCTTTATTTCATGAAAGATCAGAGGAAACATTAGGATTTGGGGGTTTCAGGTGTTGTAGTTCCAAAGCAACCACAGCATACATACATGTGACAAGCATGCCCATGTTCCAGTCAACAATACAGGAGCATGGACATTTAAATATAATTTTTACATGTCCAAAATACTTCATGTTTTTGATCTTTTAAAGATGTAAATGCCACTCTCAACTTGAGAGATATAACAGGAAAAGAGGTGAGTCTATTTGACCCTAGATGTAGGTGTCACCCCTCTGACTGCCTATGTTGACAAGGTTTTAAGGTCTCAGAACTGGAGTTGACTGCAGGCAAAATGCAGAGCCACAGGTGTCAGAGACACAGACTCGCCTTCAAGAGTGCAGAGCCTGGATCCCAGTCCCACGGTCATTACTAAATACAGGAGTGAGATAAGAAACTACTGCAGGCATCAGCTTATTCGTCTGTAAAAGGAATAAATTGCGTTCACTGTGCAGACAAATTAGAGTTTTCTAGATAGCAAATACAGATTTTCTGAGAATGCTAAAATGGGGATGCTATGGGAGGCTGTGGGGGAAAGAAACCACTCAAAAGTAAAGATGAGGCAGAGTTAAACAGCACATTTGTTCCCCCCCCCTTGGGTTTTATAATAACAAATTCTTCATGACAAATTCAATATAGCCATTTTCCTTATGGTTGATGTAAGTGAAAAAGTCTTTCCAATAGTTGATCAGTGGAGCTCTGGTTTTCTCCCCATGCCCTTAAACAAAAAGAAAACAAACCAGAAAGGAACATGGTTTCATAAAATCTGTGAGTTAAGACTTCAAACTGCAGGTGGTGCTGTGGTTCCATTTAAAATGGCTTTAGGTCCTATGTAAATTCAGCTAATTCTGTGATTTGGTCTATTTTCCTCCATAGGTAAGAAAACGAATTCTCTTTATTACCTTGTTGCATTATGATGATGGCAGAAACTGTCTTTATTATTGCACAAATATATCACAGTTACTCCTCATGACTGCTTCTTAGACAGAGTGGTAAGTGATTCTGATGTCATTTTTTTGGCTTATCATTCAGGATCGATTCCTCTGTAATCCTTAATCTATTTATGTTTTTCCAGTGTAGCTTTAAAATGAAATTGTTTCACTGAGGATTTGGTGACAATGAGCTCAGAATAAAAAATTCCATATGAAAAGCATTTTAACCTCTAGTTTGTAACAACTGGTTAAAAAAAAAAAAAAACAAAAGATTTCCTGGAATTAAGCCACAGGAACTCTGGCTTAAGTCAGAGCTGTCAACTGGAAAACAAAATTCCAGACATTTTGAAATTTAATTCATTTAATTTTTCTTGTAACTGGATTAGAAAATATGATTAAGCCCTAGCAAGACAACTCTCACTGCATCAGTTGCCCTTGAGGGCAGCAAGGAGATACTAAGATCTTTGAGTAGAAGAGAGTAAAGGAGATTGAGAGCTACTTCTCCCTGAGGAGAATGCAAAAGAAATGTAACAGCATGCGCACATCAGGGCTTTTAAAAGAAAGAACTTCATCTTTGTTTTCTGTGACACTCTTACGTTAGCTGCGTTTTGACGTTATGTCCCAATTAAAATGTATGTCCGACTTCTTTGGGTGCAAAATCAACAGCAAAAATTAAGCATTCATCACAGTACTCTACAAAAATTTCAAACCAACTGATATTTGAAACCACCTTTATGTAAAGTGATTGAGCCAGGAATGTCAAAATTCTGAAGTAGGGGTGAGTTTTGAAGGCAGTGTAGGAAACGAAGAGATTCAACACTATGCAAAGACATAAAAAAATGAGCATGCTTTTGAAGAGAAAGAGAAATTCAACCCCTGGAATGTATAATCTGATCATCATTTATTTCTGAAACCTTTAATATAAGATGTGAAGGGAAGTAGTGGGAATTACAATATGGAAGAGTGATAAAGTCATTGCTTAAGAAATAGTGTGCATACTATAGCATCTTTATGACTTAAGAACTTTCCCTGAGGACTAGCTTCAACATAAAGAAAATGTAATAACAGAAAGATGCAAAATTATTGATGGTTGCTTTTAAAATTAAGATATGCTTCAATAAAATGATAATTCTAATCTGAATAAACAGCATAAAGATAAAAAGGTATTAAGGGAATTGACACTTCATGAAACAATAAGAATTATACTGTAAGCATAACACACACAAGCATTTGTTTCTGCATCTTTTTACAAGAAGTTTTCATTTTCTAAGCAATGCCTTAGTCCCTGAGCGACGACATAATAATCATGCTCTAATTCATGACAACTAAGCAAAGAATAAAGCATTGCATATCCAGCTTGGCACTTTTTAGTTTTAATTTTTGTTTTTGTTTCAAAAAGTACATTTCCTCTATCTTGAACTTGTTTGCTATAAATGTATATAAATCAGGCATGATGACAATTTAATAAGAACTTCAAGACCTGTTCATCCCATGGGATCACCACTGTGACGTCTTTCGGGCAGCCTTCTGATTGCTCAGCCCCAAGCACAAGCCTTATAAAACGAGGGACTTTGAAATGCTGGTCAGGTTGGAGTGCAGAGCTCTAGCAGGCAACAGACATCCATTCCCCAGGACCAGGGCAGACTGGTGGAGCCTTCTCCCGGCCAGGACTTCAGCACCCTAGACAGCTCCTACCCTCCCTAAAGGCTGCCCAGCCTCAAGAAAACAGCCAAGGGTAAGTAAAACCTTCCCTTCTTCACTCCCTATCTGCCTTTGGGACTTTGTATAGAAGAGGTTTTGTTTGTTTTTTTTTTTTTTAATTTTCTCTTCTAAAAAGCATTTTACAGTGTTTATCTTTTGCAATAACAAAATAAAATAATAACAATAAGCCACTTGATAAAGGTAGAAATGCCTCAATTTCTCTCATATGAACCCATCTGTTTAGAAGATTCTTAGTCTTACTTAAATATTGCCTTTATTAAATATTGCATCTTAAAAAGTGAAGTAAGATGAGTTTGCTTGTGTGTGGAGTTTTGACCAAAGGGTTCAGTTGCTGTCTTTGTTTTTGAGGCTTTTAACTTCTGCTTAAAGTGCTTTTCTTTAAATGCTGTGACTTTTAGTTATCCAGAGACAAAATCTTTGAACACCTGTATGTATGCTGGAAAGTATTTAGAAATACAATGTGTGTATGGACGAATGCAAGACGCATGGGTTCTGCGCGCGCACGTGCGCGGGCACACACACACACACACACTGATGTTCTGGGAAAACTTGTAACAATGCCGAGTGACTATGGAGACTTCAGCTTTCATTCTTGAGTTCATTTGTGGGTTTGCAGTGATATCTTTAATGCATGAGGGGAAAATAAGAATTTAACTATCATATGTATACAAGATTTTTCTTAATGATGCAGAGCTATACTTTTTATTCTATATGTACACATAAACATTCAAACTTGTGAATATAACTTACTAGAAATCATTAAGTGTACCGGTAACACTCCAGTTTTATAGCAATCAGACATTGAAGTTTAAAGGGGAAAAAAAAACCCCAACAAATTCCTTGAAGCTGTTTCTTTCACCAGAAAAGACACGGAGGTTGGCTATCACAACTGTGCTATCAAAACACTGAGTCTGGAGTTTGTTTGTCTGCAGCACAGCAGGAGTGTAGTCTTGAGCAAGCACTAACGGTGCCTGAGTGTCTGCAGAGGGAAAGACGAAAGGGAAATTCGCTTGCATTCAGATGTCCTAACCCAAGGGAAATCTTTATTTTTAAAAGCAAGCTTATGGCAACAAATCTGATACTTTTCTAAAGAGGAAATGACTTTTTTCTCAACTCCACAAGAGCCCTTAGCAGTATTGCTTGGCCCTCAGCATGTTGCCAAGTGTGACTGGGAAAGCCAGCCCCTTCTCTCTTTCCAGAGGCACCGAGATGGAAGCCAGAAGCAAGCCCCAGTTCTTGGCGCTCCTGATGGTCTTCAGTGTGCTGTCTTCTCAGTCCCTGGCCTGGCCTCTCTTTGGACCCCCTTCTGCTGGGAGGTAAGTTTCATTCCAGGAAAGCACACTCTCAACTCAGGCATTTCCTGAGTATCTAAAGGAGATTTCCCATATGACATCTCGGAGAGTGCGCATTTTAAATTGTACACTATTTATTTCAATACTTTGATTATAATACTGATCAAAATTGTTTCCAACCAAACTCGGAAAGCTTGTTCTGGGATCCAGAATTTACCTTCTGTACATGAAAGACAGCATCAGTTTTGCATACCAGATGGGTCCCATTTCCAAACTAGTGTTAGAAAACAAACAAATTTCCTATGTTTTTCCATCTCCAGTCAGTTCTTTATCTGGTAGAAAAAGATATTTGTTTACACGCCAACTTCATTTAAGTTTACATTTAATAAAATGACTATAATATTAATAGTTCATTAATGTGATACACACATGAAATTGCATTGGGCAGAAATGGGTCTAGGAAAAAATCGCCTAGCCAATATTAGCGATCATGAGGAAGTGTATGTACTAAACTACAATCCTCACAGCATTGGTGTTTGATACACCACTTCTTAGCTTTACTCTTCGATGTGTTGAAGTTCATGCTTCACAGACGTAAAGCATACCATAACTCAATTTAACCTAAAGTAAAATAGATGTATGTTAATAATCTACTCACCCTTGCCCTTTCTAATCTGCAGATTCACTGGCATCTAAAGGCAAACCATCCCTTTGGTTATTTGTCCTTTCTTATGCTCAGTAGAATGAATAATCTCTCAGCTATTGATCTGGAAATTGTATAACATGTCACCCCATCATGCGCTGACAGCTAGAGTCCCAGTACTCACATCTCGGTCACAGGAACAATCACAGGAATGCTGAAATCCACACTGACTGCTCAGCCCCAGGCTAGGAAGGACTGCTTATATCACTACCCAGAGATACAAAGTGCCCACGAGAGGAAACTCTTTGGAGGTTAACCCTAATTTTGCACATACACGCCCTCACACTCACACACACTCATGCTCACATGCACACACACACACACACTCACACACTCTCTCACACACTTTGAATGTAGTACTGATATTAAAAATACACATGCATCCACAAGTAGGTTATATTCTATATGTCATAAAGACAATTCTTATTTTATAGTACAGCATAATGCATTTCTACCAAGAATGTGCTAACACGTGCAATATGAGGAATTGGCAGGTCACGTTAAATTCACTGTCTTGTAATAACCACTCACAAATGCGGAGATCTATTGGTTTGATCAATGACATAAAGCTTAGTGGTACACATCTGGGAACTAGAGAGAGAAAAGCAGCTTTGTGTGCTGCTCCTCTCCTGAATATGAGCAATTATCACCACTTACATAAATATCAATTTTCATACTGAATACTCGCTTTTTGTTTGTCTATATCTTGTATAACACATCCTACCTGTTAATGCTGCATCACAAAAGGACATAGGTACACCGAAGCAATGCGCTTTGCTTATGGCTTTGCTAGAATTGAATTATGTAGAAATTATGTTTGGTTTAGAAAGCTTATCAATGTTGAATGATGTCATTTTAGTGAGCTCACACAAAATTACTGCTTATATCTTCATTAAACATGGAAGCTATAGAATCAAATTATACTATTCTTATCTTGCAGAAGGATGATATGTCCCAATATCTTCTTCTCCTCCTCTAAATAGTTGCAGGTCCACAAATACCATCTTCCAAGAGAGGACAGAATTGCATTTCTATTGTGTTTTGCCTTAATAGGTTGGATGACAGGATGCAGTTTGAAGGAGCAAGTGATCCTGATCAAGTCTCATTAAAAGCAGACACTGACATCTTGCAGAATGCCTTAGCGGAAAACGACACACCCTATTATGATGTTTCCAGGTAAGTTCACTCTCGTTTGTCTACTGAGGAAACACATTTGAAAAGATTAAATATCCGAGTTTCATCTTACCAAGGGATAGCTTTCTCTGACTCGAGGCTCAGCCTGATTGACATAAGTTCCCTGCAGCCTGTGAGCCTCACTTCAACAGCTCAGGTTAGACAAACGCCAGGTCAAGCTGCCAGTCAGGATTCCAGGAAGAAAACAGGGGCAAAGGGTGCAGACAGCCAACAGTGCTGTTCACACGAGCAGCTGACTGTCTAGAGTCGTGCTTCAGAACAGACCAAATGGCGTCACACTAAGGATAAAGTATAAAAGAGGTTTCCCGTGGGCTTATGGGAATTCACTTGTGGACCTAAGGTCTGCTCTATCTATCGCAAGAGATTTGCTCCCCATTATTTTTGGTGAAAAAGAATAATTAAAATACAGAATACTGGTGAGTTTGAACAAATTAACATATTTTTTCATTGTATGTATTTTTATTTAAGGCAACATTAAAAATACATAAATATATAGTAATTATAAATGAATTTTTAAAACAAAATTTATGAAAAAATCCGTTTTAAATATCCTGTCAGGGAATAAAAATGAAGCATGTACCTAAAATAGCTCACTTTTTAAAGATGTTGGGCTAGAATCATCTAGTTTATATCTTGCTTCAAGTGACTAGGAATTTCCTTTTGCTATGGTGTTAGGAGACTTCACTTTTGACTGAAGTTTTAGTGACCAGTTCTGTAAGTAGTTTGCAGATTTTTTTTTTTTTTTTTTGGTGACCTCCGCAAGAGGCTTTACCAAGCCATCATGTGTTTGCTTCCTTGCTTCAGAAACACCAGGCATGCTGATGGAGTTTTCACCAGCGACTACAGTAGACTTCTGGGTCAGATCTCTGCCAAAAAATACCTTGAGTCACTCATTGGAAAACGAATCAGGTAAAGAGGACTTACTATTTTTTTTAATAAATGCTCTATCACCAAATTCTATTTTCCTTTCTTGAATGTTATTTTCATTGCTCAAGACTGACAACCCTTTGATAATGTTCAATTTATTTAGAGAAAAATAATGCATGCTATTAAATAAAATCCAACCAACTCCCCTACCCCCCAGTGAAATAGTTTTGGTACTTAATGACTCAACACATCTTTCTTAAGCAGCTAATTTAAAACTCGTCAAACTGTGCCAAACTCAGTAGAAGAAAAAGTTCAGAGCACTGATGCATCTCCTCCTTACTATTGACATCTTGACTTTCACTTTTCCCTCACTTCGTTTTTAGCAGTAACATCGCAGAAGACCCTGTGCCAATCAAACGACACTCGGATGCAGTCTTCACGGATAACTACACCCGCCTCAGGAAACAAATGGCAGTAAAGAAATATTTGAACTCCATTTTGAATGGAAAGCGGAGGTAAGGGGAAAGACAGATACCTGGGGAAGGGAAAATGTGTAATGGACATTCAGATTGTCAGCTCTATCTGGAGACCTCTTTCCTTCTCCGTCACACTGCCTGCTTTGTGTGAACTGCTCGCCCATTCTCAACTCACACTGGTGTCAAACATCCCTGGCAAATGTTAAAATACTGGGACACGAATGCCAGTCCACAGCCATTAGAAAGCAGTATCTCTGGGAACACTGGCCTGGACACACCTACCTTCAAAGCTTACTTCATTTGAATTTACACATCGACACGGTTGGGAAATGATGGCTATTTGGAATTAGGCAGCAATTTAATCAGGTGTTTATTTTTAAAACATGGACAGGACAATCAGCAATTTTTGGCAAGCAGAAGAACCGTATCATATTTGTATCCAACCTCACATTTAATTGTGAGTCATCTGTGTGTTTGTTCCAAAAGCACCTGTCCCTATAGTGTACAAATATTGGGGGGTAGCGTGCTCTCTCTTCTCACTCCAGGTGTCTTTGTATGAACAATAAGCCTTAAGCATAATTCTGTTTGAGTGAAATCAGACAAGAGTATCCTCTTGGCCCACTAAGTGATAATTCTATAAGACTGATTTTAGACAATTCACAGGCAATCACTATCTGCAGAGATTCATTGTTTATCGCCAGTGCATCTTGCAGGGCATAGATAATGACCTAGTCATGGTGTTATAATTGTTTCTTTGGAACTTTCCTCAGTTGAGAATTTTAACACATGCATTTTCCTTCTGGTCTGCAGCAGTGAGGGAGATTCTCCAGACTTCCCTGAAGAGCTAGAAAAATGATGAAGAGGCTCCTTTGGGGAGAGCTGAAGATCAGAGGTAAGTGCACCTACGGATTCTTACTGTAGGCTCACAGCTACTGTGAAGAACAGACTCAGGAAGGAGCCAGTTGACAAAAATATCCTAGGGCTAAATTTCCCTCTATCTGGAGATATTATCTACTCTGCATAACACCTCTACCTGAGGCCTATTGCACCCCAGTGAACACCTGCTCTGTTCTCATTATGACAAGGGCACCTGTCACCATAAGGAATTTGGCCTTCTTCTCTTTTCACTTTTCTCCCATGTGTGTGCTGGAATTAAAACACACAGGATCCTGACTCACACTTATGAGGGAAAATGTCTGAGTCTGCAGACTCAATTCATGCTGCTTCTATTCATTTAAGAGTTAGTCCCAAGACTGCCTGTTAGATCTTCAGTTAAGATAACCCAGAAGCGCACTATGGAAATGCCAAGGCATTCTGGGATTAATTACAGTGCTATGAACATAGCAGCCATCATGGAACGAAGGCCAAGCTTGATCTATGAAGTGAGTAGAGGCACTATAGCCCCAGCAGTGTTCGTTGTGGAATAGTTTTGAATAGAAAAAAAAAGTGCTATTTTTCTCTTCTGCAAAGAGATATAGACTGTTTTCACAATTGCTTTTATATAAATGTGGATACAAGGTATATTCTTTTACAAGCTATGGGAACACTAATCTAGGTGTTTCATCTGATTCTGCTCACAATATTTGACAAGTGACAAAAGTATGTTTTATCACCTTGTCAAAAATCAGTTTACTTTTCCTTAATGGACTGTGGAGAGATGGTCACAGTTCTGTGGGCTATCTGGTTTCTGTTACAACCATTTAGCATGGAAGTAACCAAGAAAAGATACAAAACAGTTGGGAGTGGCTGGCCCCAGTAGGACCTGATTTGTAGACTCTGAAGGTAGACACGATTCCAGCCTTGGCTAAGTTTGGGGAAATAGCTAGCCCTGTGTTTGGGCTAAAGGGGTCAGGAGCTGGCCATAACAACAATATCATATATAGACAGTCCCAACGACCCATCCTTACTTAGCTCAAGGGTAAAAGCCAGGCTAAGGGTCTCACTTGGTGGTAGAGCATTTGTCTTGTTCACACAAGAGCCTTGGGTTCCAAGCCCAACACCAAAAGATTTAACATTGCTTTATACAGTGAGTATTACAAATAAAGAACATGGCAGACACCAAAATATAAGGGCAGATTCCATTATAGACTGTGAGGCCATTTATGAGAGACCACTGAGATCATGGAGGGGTGGTTTTAAACAAGCGCCGTAGGCTCTCCTGAAGCAGTTCCCTTGTGAAAATTACAAATGCTTCCTTATCAATGGTTAAGTAGAGAGCCTATTCACCCCCTAGTACCTTTGTGACAGTCAGTGTTCTAGGAATAATTCCTACTTGGCTCTGCCAGGTACAGTCTCAGCAGAGGCCGTTGACAAGGGGCAAGGAGACATTGAGGTTTAGTAACTGAGCGAGTAAAGCTAACATGAGCCAAATTTTAAAATTGTTTGTGTTTAAGGCTCTAATTCTTTTCTCATTCCAGAATTCGTGAAGGAAAACAACCAAGTGACTACATTATGAGTTCTACATATCTAATTCAAGAGAACAACTTCCATAGCAAAACCAAATAAAGTGTATTGTGAATATTGTGATTTCCTTTATGTAATAACTGTGATGTTTACATTGTAAATATTATTTGAGCGTTCTAAAATTCATCCTTAGCTCACGAAAGGCTTGTAATTTCATATGCTATATATTCTTTAAAGGAAAAATATATTTAATGATAAGTGGACTCTAGATTCATTATAATTATTTGAAGCTTTCTGCAAGGGTAGCAATAGAGGAAAATTGATGTGTTTATTTATAGCAAGTAGTTAACCATTCAAAAGCGCAGAACAGATCATCAGTGTGACTAAGTTGGAATGTTAAACAGATAGGCTGCTGTGGAAAATAAAGCAAATTATCTAAGGGGAATAACAAAAAGAAGAATAAAAACCAGATACCATAAGAAGGACTTTCAGAATTGCATTTCTGCAGTGATAGGTCCTCCATCTCTAAAGGATTAGGTTCTCTGACCAGAATTTATATCCCTAAAGGCTACAATTAAGAAAAGCCCAGCATCAGATCTGAAGTTTCCCCTTTTGTCTTGGCTTATGGACATGTAAATTAGAAGCTGAATGGAGTCATTGACTTCACGAATACATAGTCACTCGCAATATTTCATCTTGTTGGCTTCCTTTGCTGAAAGTACATTTGTAGACACAACTATTTTTCCAATGTGATTGTATGAAATTAAAGACAGGAATAAAGGTCTTTGGTTATCATTGCAAATGTGTTCTCTTGTTCTGATTCTTGGAACACTGGTCCCTCTGCTTAGCTCGATACCTGCAGGTTTGGAGCTGTTTTTCTGTGACGTTTGAGGTGGGATTGCATTTGTGAATCCTGAATTAACAGCTACTCAAATGAGAGGGGGATTTCTTTCCTTTCTAAGGTCAGAGGTGGAATAAATGGGGAAGCACGGCGTCTATGTCCCAAGCACGAGGGTCCGCTTCCGGCCCATTTTTCACACTAACATTCCTTCCCCATGAACTTTAGTCCTAAGCCCACAGTCCTTTGCAGGGAAAACTGGAAAATGTGGCTGCACCCAACTCTAAACTTGGGGGTCTAGCCATTCGGAATAATGAAAGAAGAGATGAACGGGTGTCATGGTTTGGAAACTCTGACATTCTCACCCCAAAGCCTCAAGGAGTAACAAAGAAGATGAGACTAAAACTCTAACCATCAATGGAGCAGTGCTTAGCAAAAACATGGGGAAAACCTCGCGGTTCACTCTTATCTGTTACATTTACCAGGGGGAGCCTGATTCAGGATTCTCGGTGATGATAAAATAGTTCACGCAAGAGAAAATCATTGTACTTACTCCACCTGATCCCACAATTTGGCTATTCTAATGGAATCTCAGAATGGAAACAGGAAACCAACATGTGCGAACTGGGTACAGTCTTGCAAAGATCAGCGGGGACTTAATTTGGAAACAAAGCTATAAGTTTTAATTCTCTCTTACTCATGCAAACCTTTACAACTCATGCCCCACCTGGTCATGGTGCCCTGCCTGAGTAGCTGTGATGTCCCATGTTCACATAGGAAGAGGGTTCCCATGTAAGTGGTAATGAGGTAAGAGGTAACAGACTTGGCATTACCATGTAACCCAAGAGGTCTTGTATCCAGACGAGGAAGAAGTAGAAACCAAGTATGAGATTTGACCAAAGAAGCGGTGCAGGACTATGGTGATATTTTGTTTGTGATCTAACAAATAAAGCTTGTCTGAAGACCAGAGTACCGAACCAGCCACCAGTTAGCCAGCAGTCATGGTACACACCTTTAGTCCCTGCAGAGGGAAGCAGAGCAAACTGAGTTCAAGGCAACCCTGGGCTACAAGAGCCATCTAAAAAGAGAAACAGCGCCAGCAGTGGTGATACACACCTCTAATTCCAACATTAAGGAGGTGGAGACAAGAAGGGATATGGCTGGGCAAAGGGAGGAAGGTAAAGTAAAAGGAGGCAGGAGCGCATAACATTCAGTCTGAGGATTTGTAGGGACAGGATTGCCCCTTTGGTCTGAGGATTCAGTAAAGGTAAGAACTAGATGGCAGCTCTGCTTCTCTGATCTTTCAGTATTAACTCCTGTATCTGACTCTGGGTTTTTATTAAGACCAATTAGAATTCTTGCTACACAGGACTATGTAGATGTGACTACAAATATTTTAAAAATGAATTAAATTTTACCATGTGGTAGCATATTGAAGTATTAATAGATATGTTAGCATCTGATGAGCCAAAGATTAAATTTATCATCTGATTGTGTTTAGGCAGAATAACGATTCCTGGAACTGTCCATGCCTTAACGCCTAGAACCTGTGAATGCATGTGCTACTTTGATGTAGTGCAAGCTGTGCTCATGTTCAGATCAGCGGAGGGAGGGCATTATCCTGGGCTATTGAAGTATCTTATCATAGTCACACAGGTCCATGAAGGATGGAAGAGGAAGGCAGTAGGAGGGAAGTATGACAATATACCAGACGGGTATAACGTGAGTGTATGAAGTAGACTTCCAGTCTACTGGAATCCAGGAAACTGAAGGAAGCAAGGAAAATATTCTTCCCAAGATCCTCTAGGAGGGTCACAGCCCTACTGATGCCTTGGTATTAGCCATATGGCACCAACACTCAGACTTCTATTCTCCAGAGTGGTTTAATAATAAGCATCTATTATTTTAATCTCTCCAGTCAGTGGAAGCTTGTTTCTGCAGCAACAGAAATTAATACAATCATCATTCCCAAGCCACAGTAGAACTTGATTCTAGCGTCCACTGCATTAGGGAAGAATAATCTACCAAAATTAAATGTCTTTGGGGCTGGGGTAGGATCCAAGAGAGAATGAAGTCTCAAAATGTTCGAATATTTGTTTGGACATTTCTTCAGTTGTATAAGTGAATATGAACTGATTGAAATTTGAGGAAGATTGGCATCTAACCTAAAAGATGCTTGAGAGTTATTTCATCCTAGGGATGTATGCTTAGTTCAACATATACTTAATGATAAATATAATACACCATATAAATGGCATTAAGGACAGAAAAACAGCATGAGCATCTCAGCAGATGGAGAAAAAGCATCTGACATAGTCCAGTACACCTTCATGATAAAAGCTCTAAAGAAATCAGGAATAGAAGGAACCGCTTGTGGCACAAAAAACAATGGGGTTTTGTTCAATGCAAAAAAAATGAAATGACAACATGGTTAGGAAAATGGACTAAACAGAAGATTATTATGCTTAATTAAGTAAGCCAAGCTGAGAAAGATAAATGATCATACTTTCTATCATGTATACATTCCACATTTTAAGAATGTGTGTGCTTGTCTCTCTGTATGTGTGTGTGTGTGTGTGTGTGTGTGTGTGTGTGTGTGTGTATGTATCTGTGTCATGCGTGTGTATGTCTGTGATGAGTATCTGTATGTGTGTGTGGATCTGTGTTGGGAGCAGTGAGACCCCAGATCCTGAATTTCTTGCAAGCAACTTGTTTTCCCCTGATCTGAGTGCCTACAGCTGCTCTGAGCACGAGACCTTCAGGAGTTCCTGATGGCAGGAGAGTGGTTTCTGGTGGATTTGTTTGAGGAGTGGCTATCTCTATATAATCTGCCCCTGAACATAAAAAAGGGAGCATTCTTGGGGAATTCACGGGTGACCCGTGTCTCTGTCTCTCTGTCTGTGTGTGTCTGTGTATTTTAACCTCCCGCCCCCTTGCCCGAAGCTCATGAACTGGGGTCCAGCGCACAGAGCACAGACACGGGGGTGCCGTGCATGGCAATTGGAGGTCCCAGCCGAGAGATCGGGAACCGGCAGATCTGTGTTATGTGTGTGATGTGTGTCTGTGTGTGCATCTATGTCGTGTGTGTGTATGTCTGTGATGCGTGCATCTGTGTATATGAAACTAGAAAAGGGACTGTGTTCGGTGACAAAGAGATGTTGCTGGGGGATGCGGCAGGTGAAGGAGGAGGGTCACAGGATATGTGCCATGAAGAGTTCTGGGTAGGAGGAAAAATGGGGGAGTGGGAGAAGGCTCATCAAAAACTAAGAGTGTGTGCCATCTGAAACCCATTTGTCATCTGCTTATTTTTAAAACTAATAAAAATGAAAACACCCATAATATACAGAAAGTAGAAAGATGAGATTCTGGCCAGTCTTCCTAGTTACTCCATCTTTGTTTTCCCTCCATTTTCCTGGTTATTTATGAAACAAACCTAAATTAGGGGTGGAAGGTGCCACCATAAACACTGAAAAGGATCAGAACAGCCAAGAATCCCCCAGAATTTGGGGAAAAACCTGATGAAAGGAAGATAAAAAGTTGTTTTTAATGAATATGGAGAAAAAAGAGATGCAAGAGGGCAAAAGTCAGAATCTCAGAGATGATTAAGAAAACAGTGCAAGCACAGAGCAGAATCATACAGAGAGAAAAGAAGCAGGCTTCCAGACTTTACAGCCTGAGCCAGAACCAAATCCTGTGGAGCTCTGTGGAAGATCAGTGTGCAAGACCCTCCTTCCACCCAGCACTACAAAAAAATAGGTTCAATAAATAAGTAAAATTTAATAAAAGTTTCTGTCAGAATCAAGCAAATGGCCTAAAACGCTGGCCATAAATCAGAGGTTAAAAGACTGATTGTAGAAAATGAATAGAAATCTCATGTCTGGTAAATATAGAGGTTTCAGAAAAAAAGAGGATGGAGCAAAGGAAAAGAGAAAATAAATAACACAAAAGTCATTTCACTTCCTCTGACTTGCATTTCTTATGAGGTCTGGCCGCAGTCCTTCCTCATTGGTGAGTCAGTGCCCGCTCTGTATGGAAGTGGCTGCTCCTCCATGTCTACAGGTTGGCTGCATTTGTCAGTTTCAGATGACATGCTTCGGTGAAGGGCATTGGTCTCCTTAATACTTAGTTATTAGCCTAGTAAACTTTATTCCTTAAATGTTTCTGGACACCTTGACTAAGTCTTTGGGTGGCATATCTAAGCTTTTAGCTTTTAAATATTTCCGTAATAATTAAAGCGAATTGATCCATTCAAGTTAACAAGGTTCTAATTTTTCTGCTACTAGTTTTTTTTACATAATACACAGTAGATTACTACAAACACTATTACATGCTACATTAATGTTAATATTAACATGTGCTATTTCTGATTAGGAAACAGAATCTCTGTCCTGCAGAATAGATCAAAGATGGAACCTAAGAATTGTATAATCAGATCCATGAATTGTTGAAGGAGCTGCGGGCTGCATTCCTGCCACCCTGTTCCCGGCCACCTGGCTAGCTTATGCCCCGAAATAACAACGCACAAACTGTATTCATTTAAACACTGCCTGGCCCATTTCCATTAATGTGTGTAGCACTGAGGTGCGCTTACTGGGAAGATTCTAGCCTACGTCCATCCTGGGTCGGAGCTTCATCGCATCTGCCCCAGAGAGGAGAGGAAATAGCATCTAAGCTCACTTCCTCTTCCTCCCAGCATTCTGTTCTGTTTACTCCACCCACCTAAAGGCTGGCCTATCAAATAGGCCAAGGCAGTTTCTTTATTAGCCAATGACCTTCTTCCATCAATGAATTGCTAAGAACTTTGGAGCTGCACATTCCACTACATCTACATATTAGAAGAAATTATACCTAGTTACTTATTTGCCTTCTAAGTACTTGGTGCAGCCGACTCAAAGAGTAACTGTCTGGCTTACCAATAGCAGTTGCGGGTTTTTATCCAAAAGCAGAAACAGGGAAGGGCACAGTAGAGGCATCTGTCTTTCCACAGCCCTCTGCTACCTGCTTTCTCTCCCCGATTATTAGGGGGCCATTTTCTTGGTCCCTCTCTTCCACCTGTGCAACTGCCAGTCCCCTGCCAGATGCATCTCTTTTCACAAGGTAGCCTCTCTCATTTTCCCCCCACAATTATGCTTCTCTTCCTTGGACACTTGCCCCGGTTTCATAATGCTGTTTCTTTTCCTTTGCTTTCTCCTCTCTGCAGGGTTACAGGCTCATTCATTTGAGTTCCTTATTCTTAGGTATGCCTACCTGGAAGTCAGCCCATTTGCTCCAGTGGCAGGAGAGGCATAGAAAATCCCTCAGATTTCTTTTTATCACTTAGATTTTTCTCTCCATTCAGCCCACAATGCTAGGGATGTATTTAACCATGTGTGCTGTACTTTGCCGTTTGCTGAAACTTATAAAATCCAAACTAGAAGTTGTCCTTGCTTGTAAGTTTATAAGTGACCGACCGCCAGTGAAATAATTGTCATGTTCTTTTATTTTACCTCAAAGATATCTCACCTGCCATTGTCTTTGGACATGTAAAAAAATTCTAATTGTACCCTTATAAACTTGGGTAGAGCCCAGTGGAATGGAGATTAGCAGTAACAAACATGTAAAGAGAAAACAAAGAGCAAGGGAGAGAGCAAGAAT
>NC_022034.1:15720327-15725316 GCF_000317375.1 Microtus ochrogaster | reverse complement strand
TACTATGGTTTTTAAAATAAAATACAAACGAGGGTCTTTCCGCAGTTGAGTAGTATTTAATAAATTGGAACAGAACTGTTAACTTGTTGATAGCTGGAAAAATGTTTGAAACTTAATTATAATGTGGCTAATTTATAAGCAAAGCAAAATCACCTAGAGGGCATTAGTCAGTCAGTTATGTGGGAGAAGAGGCGAGCTCGGGTTTACTTGGAAGCAGTGACTATTGCTAACACAAGCTACAATGAAACGAAGCAAAACGAGCACATACATTTTGCACTCCCTGCTGCTCAATGTAGTACCAGCATCAGGAAAATAAGAGAACTGTTTCTCAATGAATAATGTCCAGATAGGACACCAATTACTTGAACATTAGCTAGAATAGACAAGGAAATTACTGTCAATAATCACTATGTAATTGGCTCATTTGTGCAGACTATAAGAGTAAAATACTATTTTAAAAGCAAATTACTACAAACTAAATTACTACAAACTAATGTGTGTGTGTGTGTGTGTATAGATAGATAGATGATAGATAGATAGATAGATAGATAGATAGATAGATAGATAGATAGACAGATAGATAGATAGATAGAAAGATAGATAGATTTTCCACTGCTGGGAAGTTGCATCTCTTGTCACTGCTTGGCCTTACAGAATGAAAATGAATGCCCAGTGTCCTTTCCCATAAGTTCTGATGTCATTATGCATTGCAATTGGGACACAGAAACATATTTTTAGGTTTCACATGCATACTTTGACTATAATTAAGACAATAATCCGTTTATCCATAAGATAGAACTACAAACCAGTGTCCTGAACCCACTGTGAACTAGAGACCAGAGCTACTGAAGTGCCCACGCAGACTTTTGAATATACGAGTAAAGACTGATACAACCTCCTTGCCAGTCTTCTTGGCTGCCTCCTTTAGGTTGCATGCTTTTTCTCCCTACAGAATCAAGGCCTGATGGGGCGGCCATCAGTCTCACTGCCAGGAATATATCAGAATAGCACGGTTGAGGACACAGATATGCGTGTTTAGAACTAAGACGCGCACATCTATAGCCCCGGGCTTGCTGAGAAGCAAGCTTAACTTTGCCAGGAATCAAATACTCTAGGTACTACGCAGGAGTTTGTTTACACCAGGGCTCCTTCCCCAGGGCCCCGCGGAGGCCCAGGAGCTGCAGAAGCCAGGGTTTGCTTTTGGTCTCTCGGCAAAGTGACCTTTCCACCGGCGCACTGGCCAGCGCAGGGCCGGCACCTCCACTGTGCTCTGAAGAGGGATGAGTGGCCTCCAGAGCCCACCTTAACCTTGGTCAACAGTTCATTTCTGTTCAAGGAACAGTCTGCAAATATGTTGCTAGCTAACCCAATCCACAGATAAACTCAGGGACAGAAATAGCTCTTCCTGGTTCCAGACGTGATAAAACAGAGAAACTATTGACTTGGCCTTCACCCTCGCAGTGTTGGGACTCCAGTCCATCTTCAGAGTTTTCATAATGCTTCAGCCATTTCTCACACAATATTCCAGAAATCCTTGCAAGAAAATAGCAAGATGGGATTTAGGCAAAAGAATCGTGAATTTGTGTGTCAATTTTGTAATCCAGCTCAATGAAAAAGGAAATTTGATCACAAATTCTCACTGTGACTCAGAGCACAGAAAATTGTCCTGAAATTTGAATGACTTTCTAGTTCATCCTGATCATCTTGTTTTACTTAGCCAATTTTGATGAAAAATATTACCAGAAAAAAATAAATATATCACAAAGGAAATGTATAGCAATTGGGGCTCTAACATTATTTTCAAATGCGTTTGAATGGAGTAAAACTTTATTATTTTCATCAGCAATACAGAGTACTAAAGACTCACACATTCCAAATTCTCTAGTCTAAGTCCACAGTTAATTTTGTTATCTAACAAGTCTATTCTTATCATTGCTATTCACATCAAGTGGAATGCGGCAGGGGCCATCTCTGGATACAGGACGCCATTGCATCATGAGCACACAAAAAGTGGGGTTTCCTGCATGATGCCTAAAATCAAAAGCAAAAGAAAAGAAAGGAAAAGAGAGGCATGAGAGTCAGACAGGACTAGCTGAAAAGAAGACAGTTGTTGATGGGAATGGGATGGAGGTGGAAGGGCCATGAGGGTAGATGTAATCACAGGGCATTGCATATAAGCATGATGTGTTAGAAATACAGATTAAGGCACAGATACAGAGCAAATGTTGCTGAGAATAGATCTGGCATAAGATACTGAAACACCGCTGTGGCATAATGAGAATGTTATCATGCAAGTTGTTTTAATCATTCCCTTTGCTATTAACTCCACCTTTTGTTAATACTCAGAATATCACTTTAGTATTATTTAGAAGCATGTCGTTTTTTCCTGAAGAATCAAGAGCAACATGATTGACCCTTAACAATGGCAGGTATGTTATATTAGAAGACATGTGTTTGTACACAACTATTCTCAGAAGAGTTTGTCACCATCCAAAGATAACTAAGGAAAAGAAAGACCAGGATATCCATAATAGACATTGCCATGGAAGCAAGCAGCCCTAATGTCCATGGGCGGTGGGTAGGTAGAAAGTGCTTCCTACACATGTTATAGATGATGTTTTATCATTAAAAATAAAGGAATTGTGGCATGTGGATGAGCCTTGAGTGTGAAATAAGCTGCCAGAAGTCAAAACAATATAAAACAAAACAAAACACCTGCATTATTCGCCTAGCTCGAGATCCCGGGAGTAGTCAACTTACACAAGGAAAGTTGAATAGTGTTTGCTCAGGGCTTGGAGAAATGGGAAGGAAGAGCTATTAATGGCTAATAGGCTTCCAGATCTGCAAAATAAAAACTCCTAGAGATCGATTGTTCAACAGTATGACCAGCCCTAACCAGCCTTGCTCAAGTACAGCCCAAATAAAACAACTTCTAATTGGTGCGCAGAAAAAGTCACGAAAACCACACAGCAATCTGGGCACATTGGCACACACCTGAAACACCAGACCTTGGGAAGTGGACAATAAGGGTAACTGTAAAATGTAGGCCAGGCTTGGCTTATAGTGAGTCAATCCCAGGCCAGGCTAAGCTACGACACACCCTGTTTCAATAAAATAAATAAATAAATAAACAAACAAACAAACAAACAAATCCATGAACCCAGGCTAAGCCACCCACAGGTTTTTAGAAAGTTTTAATAATCAAAACTTTGCTACAAAAGACATAAAAATCATAGAACACACCACAGTGATTTCTATCATACAGGACTAGAATATTGCACTAACTCACTTTTTTACTGACAGTTGGAAAATACTTTAAAAATTATCCTGGTAGCACAGTGGCAGCTTTACCAAGATCTTCAGGAGTAATAAAATTGATTACATTTCTCACTGCCAGTCAAAGTTCAAGGTCATTTTGAATGTTTTGATGTTATTGTTCTAGAAAACTCTATTACAGAAAATAGCAAGCAAAAACATCAGTTGAAGGTAATTTTAGAAGATTTGTGTTTGAGGTCCTTTTGGAACAACCATGCCATTGAAACCATGACTTATCATTAATGCACACTGTTGGACAATAGGCAGCTCTATTGTTTAAATGCACAGAATTGGAGAAAATTGGGCTCCTGTAATTTCAGGAAGATAATTTAGAAACTTTTGTATGGATCACAAGAAGACTTATGGTTTATCTAGATACCTGATCTGATGTTGAGCCTTAGATCTCTGGTTTAAGAGGGAAAGCTAGGCTAGTGTTTCTTATCTATTTTTATCGATAAATATAGCTTATCAGATAAAGAAAACTGGGCCAAACCCAAGCTGAAAGCCAAGGGGGCAAATATTAACACTCGCAAATGCTGCCTGATGTTTATTGTTGCTAGAAGCCAAAGGTCACACTAGCTCCCAAGTACTAGGGTCACTATTGGTTAAAACCTCCAATCTGAGTATCTAGAGCCTTAAGTCCAGCTTTCAGGATTTGAGTCTATGAACCTTTGGGTCTGTTAGCATAGGGCTCTAGGTCTCACACACTCAAAGGCCCAGGAATGCCAACATGGGGGCTTTTTGCATGCTCACACTTTCTATCTGGGTAGAGAAAGTCAATTGATAGCAAAACAAATCTTTTGTGGAAAAGAAAGAAAAAAAGTTTTTTTCCCAAATTAAGAATTCTAGTCAGCCAGTGATGGCACACACTTTTAATCCCAGCACTTGGGAGGCAGAGGCAGGCTCAGGAAATTGATATCAAAAGAATAGATAATCCAATAAAAACTGGTTGCAGATTTAAACAGAGAAATCCCAGTGGATGAAACTAAAATGGCTGAAAATGTTCAACTTAAGGAAATGTTCAACTTCCTTAGCCATCAGAGAAATGCAAATCAAAACAACTCTGATTATATATAAGAATATATATGCATATATATGTAAGAATGGTCAAGATCAAAAACACTGATGACAACTTATGCTGGAGAGGTTGTGGGGTAAAGGAAACACTCCTCCATTGCTCAGTCCATATTGAGTGAGGTAACCCAGACCCAGAAAGACAAATATTGTAGTGATGAGGTGAACAGGCCTGCTTTTCATCCCGCTTGGCTCCAGCACAGTTAGCTTTATACCCAAAACAACAACACACAAACTGTATTCATTTAAACACTGCTTGGCCCATTAGGTCTAGCCTCTTACTGGATAACTCTCACATCTTGATTAACCCATTTATATTAATGTAACGAGGTGGTGGCTTACCAGGAAGATTCTAGCCTACGTCCATCTTGGGCGGGAGCTTCATCGTGTCTGCCTCACTGCCTTCTTCCTCCCAGCATTCTGTTCTGTCTTCCCCGCCTACCTATGTTCTGACCTATCAGGCCAAGCAGTTTTCTTTATTAATTAACCAATGAAAGCAACAGTTAGCAACCTTTCTACATCAAAATGTCATATGTATTCACACATAAGTGGCTTTTAGATATAAAGCAAAGAAAAACAACCTTACAATTCACAATCTCA
>NC_022034.1:15703994-15720227 GCF_000317375.1 Microtus ochrogaster | reverse complement strand
AGCCAATAAGAGGTTGGAACTATAGGGCCAGGCAGTGATTAAAAGAATACAGTTTCCGTGTAATTATTTCGGGGCATAAGCTAAACTAGCCATGCGGGCGGCAGGGTGCTGGGGACGCAGGGGGACGCAGCCCCGCTGCTCTTATTTCAACAAAACAGAGAAATCCCAGTGGATGAAACTAAAATGGCTGAAAGACACTTAAGGAAATGTTCAGCTTCCTTAGCCATCAGAGAAATGCAAATCGAAACAACTCTGATTATATATAAGAATATATATGCATACATATGTAAGAATGGCCAAGATCAAAAACACTGATGACAACTTATGCTGGAGAGGTTGTGGGGTAAAGGAAACACTCCTCCATTGCTCAGTCCATATTAAGTGAGGTAAACCAGACCCAGAAAGACAAATATTGTAGTGATGAGCCTAGTAGGCCTGCTTTTCATCCCGCCTGGCTCCCGCACGGTTAGCTTTATACCCGAAACAACAACACACAAACTGTATTCATTTAAACACTGCTTCGCCCATTAGGTCTAGCCTCTTACTGGCTAACTCTCACATCTTGATTAACCCATTTATATTAATGTAACGAGGTGGTGGCTTACCAGGAAGATTCTAGCCTACGTCCATCTTGGGCCGGAGCTTCATCGTGTCTGCCTCACTGCCTTCTTCCTCCCAGCATTCTGTTCTGTCTTCCCCACCTACCTATGTTCTGACCTATCAGGCCAAGCAGTTTTCTTTATTAATTAACCAATGAAAGCAACAGTTAGCAACCTTTCTACATCAAAATGTCATATGTATTCACACATAAGTGGCTTTTAGATATAAAGCAAAGAAAAACAACCTTACAATTCACAATCTCACAGAACCTAGACAACAAAGAGGACCCTAAGAGAGACATACATGAATCTAATCTATGTGAGAAGTAGAAAAAGATAAGATCTCCTGAGTAAATTGGGAGGATGCAGACCATCCGAAGGGCAACAGGGGAGGAGAAAGGAAGGGGGGGAGTGGGAAAAATATAAAGCTCAATAAAAACAATAATTTTTTTAAAAATTAAGAAAAATGTAAAATGGATAACATAGTATGGTATAGGAGGTCCTTCTTTCTATATGTTGCTTGTATTGGTTAATGAATACAGAAACTGCCTTGGCCTGATAGGGGCAGAACTTAGGTAGGCAGGGAAGACAGACCTGAATGCTGGGAGGAAGAAAAGTTGTGAAAAGAGAGAGCTGCCATGAAGCAGCCAGAGTCGGACATGCTGAATCTTTCCAGGTAAGCCACTGCCATGTGGCAATACACAGATTAATAGACATGGGTCAAATCAAGATGTGAGAGTTAGCCAGTATGAGAGACTAGAGCTAATGGGCCAAGCAGTAATTTAATTAATACAGTTTCTTTGTGGTTATTTTGGGGCTAAGCTAGCCAGGCAGCCAGGACAAACAAGTGGCCTCCCCGCAAGCAACAATAGTACCTAAGTGTACAAAAATAAAACTTCTCAGTGTGACTAAACTACTAAGTGGATGGATATGTAAGAGAGATGAAAAAAAGTGCCCAAATTATTTTTAAAAATTTATTTTTAAAATAAAAAACAAAAATTAGGTTTATAAGAAGAAATAAAGCTATCTAATATAATATGTAGTGGGATTTTTTTCTATATCAACAATTCAAGGTTAGAAACTATGAGACAAATCAATGAGATATTTAAGCCAAACTTTTTGAAAGAATTTGTCTTTGCTCATTCATCCAGGAACGTGCTCCTTAATGCACTGGATAGAATTATTTGATTTTGCTTGGTCAGGAACATGTTCCCTACTGCACTGGATAGAAGTATTTGATCTCGCCTGGTCCCTGCTTTGGTAAGAGGGTGTAGAGAGACAGGCACCCTACACTCAAGCAGGAAATGCATCTTTCCTAGAAGGTGCTCACTATGGAAGAGATGGTCCTGAGGCTGCACCACACACTGTGAAGGATGCTGTTACCAAGTGTAAAGGAAGACTCCTCTCCTTCACATTCCTGGGGGCTGATTCTACTCAGATGGTCCCTTTGTGTGCCCTATAGTCAGCCTTCATTGCTTCCCACTCAGTGAGCTTGTGCCAGCCAAGGAGAAAATTGTTACCCAATGAGTATTTGATTAAAAAAACTATTGTTTTAGTTTATATAGTAGCACATTCATTATTACAGAGGAAGTGTCTCTTATTATGTACAGACCCTAACTGTACATGAGATACTGGATACAAAAGAGGTGAATTGAATATAGAGGTTTCTCTTCTATTTCTCTTAGCATGGCTTTGGCAACTAGGTTTCCTTTGGTTGATGTGATACTCAGTGCTGTGCTAGCTAGTCTCCTTGTATTGAACAAAATATAAGGTAAGTATCTAAGAGCAACTATCACAGCATTAAATTGATTAGATATTCCATCTACTGACTTAAATATGTTGAAATTGATATTCTTAGTGTGTATGTATTCATAGCGTTTCCAAACATTATCTAGTAATCAATTCTGCATCCTTATTTTAACATTTTACACTATGCTGATTTGTGATGCATTCCCATTTTTTTAAAAAACAATGAATTATGCACAAAAGTTTACAAAAAATGTTTGTATTTTAAATCATCGTTTTGGGGAATTCTATCATCGTAGCTGAAAATTTGTCTGGAAATTATTGTAGTAGTACATGTTGAAGATGAAAGTAGAATATGGATATTTATCTTTAATGTGAGAATCTAATAAAAGAAAAGACAAGTTTCAATTTTAAAACCCTTCATGTGAAGCTATGGAATTCATTTATAGACACTGTTACTTAGCAAGTAACATATTATTACAATTAGGGAGCAGGAAGAGATTGTGAACACAGATCTGAACGCACTACTGACCATGCTACTCCAAAGATGAAGCATCCCCTGTCTCTTCGCTGACAGGTCTGCTCAGCATCACGCCTGGCCAGCAGCCAGCTCTTACCAATCAACAGTGGTGTTTCTTCTCTCTGTCAATTTAAAATCATTTTTAAGAGTCCAAGCAATGAGGACTATATTGTCCTAGATGCTATCTTTGTGGTGCACTGACATGACTCACATGAATGATTTTGCTTCTTCAGGGGGCAAAAACACAACAATATAATCTGACCCAGAGCCTTAAATATTCAACATTATATTCCTTTATAATATATATACATATATGTTCAAGTACTTAATAAAATTGAATTTATTGTATACTATTAGATTGGAAATAATTATAGAATATCCAGGACCCTGCTAGACATTAGCTGTATGGATCTGAAGTTCCATAGAGAAGTGCTGACCAAATAAAATTCGGTAATTAGAGGTTTAAGAAATAATAGGTTTTGGTGTAGCAGCTGACACCAAGCAGGGAGAACGGAAAGGCGGGTGGTACGGAACACAGTGAGGCTCGCTCTTTGCTCTGAGGCTGAAGGAGTTGAGTGTTTATTCACAGTCAGATCACAGAACCGAAATCCTAAGCCCTGGTCAAACACCTGGAAGAGCAACCCTCCAGCGGAGGTGAATCGCCCTGACATACTTGCTCCTGTGATTTCCATAGATGATTGGACTCGATAGCAGCTACCAGCAGAAAAACCCAGGAGAGGGAAGACAACCAGTAAACCAGTAGATTTTTAAATTGTGTGTGTGTGTGTGTGTGTGTGTGTGTGTGTGTGTGTGTGTGTGTGTGTGTGTGTGTGTAGTTGCCTCCAGTGGCCAGAAGAGAGCATCACGTCCCTCTGGAACTAGAGTTACAGATAGTCATAAACTGCTTGATGAGGGTACTGGGATCCATACCCTGGTCCTCTTCAAGAAGAGTACCAGGGCTTCCCCCACTGGACCATCTCTCCAAATCCATATCCAATAAACAGACTTAAGGCCTGAGCTTTGAAGCCTTTGACACAATCAGAACTCTTACAACCCTAATGCTTTTGGAAATTCCTTTGTGGGATTTTTCAAAGGGAAACGTGAGGGAAGTAGTTTGACATTAGATCCAGAAAATGCCAAGCAAACGTGGACAAATGGTTTAGCAATCTTACTGCCTGAAATGATGAACATTTATGTGAATTATACAGAGAACCCAGCTAACCTTGAACCAGAGGACACCAACTAATGTGAGAGATTGAAAATCTCAAGAAAGAAGAAATGAACTCTGTGGGAATAAGGGAAGCAGTGCCATCATTGAGAGGGGGGTAATTCTACATTATTTAGTATATAATATTGGTTCTAGTATTATCTACTAACTTCTGTCACTGTAGAGAATAACTTTGTTTAGTTTCTTGACACTTTCTGCTTTGAAAATGAAGAATACAAAGGTTCAGAGTTATTAGATAATTTACCCCAAAAGGCATTACTAGTATGTGCAAAGAAGGTATTTTAATTCAGACCTTGGGGCCCTCAATTGTTTATTCATCAGGAAGAATTGCATCTTTTAAGAATTAAATACCTCCCTGTGCCAAAAGAAATGGGGGCACTGCAGCAATGCCCAGGAAGCAGCTCTAAGAGGGAGTCAGTGGTCATCAGACTGAGTTATGCTCCAGAGAAGTTCAGACAGGATGATGTTCCCAGTCCCTTCCAATCTGGGCCTCGGTGACTCTAATGCTCCCTAAGAAGTGGTCTTGCAGAGTGACTCAGTGGCTTAAGGGACAAACATCACTCTGACTCACTGTAATCCTTCCATTGTTTGACAGATAAGCTTTTAGGGGCTTGTGGGAAGGATAAAAGCATGAAGATTGCTTGTTATGATAAAAAAAAAATGCGGTTTCCTTTTGGAAAAGAGACAAGGAAAATGAGGAAATAACAGTTGGAGAAGAACCTGGAAGGATTTGTTTCATGGCCTAGGTGTGAGCTCCGGGTTTTAACTGTGTGTCTTATTGTGCATATTGATATGAGAATATACTATATAATTTCTTCAGATTTTCTCAGTGTCTCCACTTCTTTAGGGATCTCAGAGTAAAGAGCTGCAGTCTGAACAGATGGACACAGAAGGAAGTTTCTACTTGCTCTACATTCTGTGGTTAGCTATGCTCCATGGCCTTAGATGTGCTACCCAGGATCTACACCTCAAGGATCTCTTAAGCAATATATTATTTATTCTAAATCTAATGAAAAATGAATTTGAAAAATTCATACTTCTAAGTAACATCAAACAACCTCTTGACCGCACACTGTGGTAAATGTTACGTTGTAAGGTGACACTGATTTCGTCTTCCCTTAATTAAATTCAGGGGGATAAAACCCTCTACAGAAGATTAAAATCTAGTAAAACTGGATATGCGGGATGGATGCCTTCAGTTCCACACAGGGAGGAAGGAAGGAGTGCTCAGCTCAGACAAGGCTACTCTTTTGCCACTGACTTAGAACTGGATTCTGCTCTGGCCTGTCACAGGTTACTTAGAGTGAAGATGTTTCCATTAGCACAAAGGATTCATGCCTGTGTTAAAATGAGGAAAGATGGGTAATGAGAACACTTTCCTGGAACTTAACAGTAATGGGAGAAAGAGAGGAAAAGAGGAAGATCCATTGTTCTGGAAGGGCTTTAGGTCCCCCAAATGATCTTTTATTACGTCACTTAGTATTTCCAGTTGTCGGTGATTGCCTCTCTCATTGACATTTTTGTCAATAGCTTTAAAAAGGCATCTTTAAAGTTTTTTAGATGGGAAATTATTGACATAGAGAATGGTGATACTGTTATCTTAAAATTATACCAATTTCCCCCAAAGAACTCCTTTTTCTAATTTAGAAAGACACAATTTTATTACTTCACACAGTAAGCTCCTGAGTTTTTCGCTTTGTTTTGTTTTGGTTTTTGGAGGACTGTGGAAGACTTTGGAACTTTGAACTAAACAGCAATTAAACGCTGTAAAGAGAGTTTAATAAGCCATCCTGGTAGGAGTCTGGAAGACAGGAAAGCTAAGCTGAGAGCAGTGTGGACCGTGAAGACTCAGCGCAACAGGGTACAGAGGGGAACAATATTAGCACTGGGCAGGAGACCATTCTCCTGATAGTTTGGCAAAGAATATACTGGTTTCTATGGCTATCCTGTGAATCTGCCTAAATTTAAAAGGAATGGAGTAATTCCTCTGGAAGAGGAGATTTTAAGACGGCCTAATGTTGACTCTGTCGTGTTGTCATTGGAAATCACTCACATGTGGGTCTGCAATGGAGGAGAGTAAATAGGCAGAAAGAAATATTAATTGTTAAGATGACTAGAAACATAATGAGAGGGTTACTGTGTTGGAATAAAGGGAAGGGCGTCCTCAGGGCAAGAGCTCACCCAGTTCAGCTTCCGGTTTGTGAAAGGAAAAGTCATAAAGGTGGCTCAAGTGGGGAAGAGTCTACACTAAGTTGGTGGTTGAACTTGGAAGCGTCTCCCACAACGTTCTGGCATTAGATTCATGAAAAGAGCAGGAGCAAAGGAGTTGGGGACTCTTACTTCATGGTTTGAGAGAGCTGCTGAAGCCAGGCTTGTGGCATCAAAGTCCCTGCCTGGAGGGCCCCAGAGGCCATTGGGTGGGATGGGAATGAAGCCTAAATTGCATTGGAGACTCCCAACGGGAAGACGTGCCAGAGCCATGAGGTAGCAGCCCAGAAAAGCTGCACATAGTTGAGTGGAAGCAGCCCAAGAGAATAAGTCTGGTAAAGGCAGTAATGTTGTAAAGGTAGAGCCAGTTAAGCCCTTTGAAACTGAGCATGCACTATAGAATTTGGGGTTTGCCTTGCTGGGTTTTGATCTTGGTCTAATCCAGTTTCCTCCTAGACCCCTATTCCTCCCTTTTGAAATGGTAATGTATATTTTGTGCTATTGCATGTTGGGAGTATAAAATTTTCCGTTTGATCTTACAGTGGGCTGCAATTAAGAAACTCCCTTGAGTCTCAGAAGAGACTTTGGGCTTCAGACTTTTGAACAGTGTTGAGACCGTGGAAGATGGGGACTTGTGAAGTTAACTCAGTGCATTTTGCATTGTGGCACCATCACGAGACCACGGTGGACCAGAAAGTAAACTGTGGTGGTTTGAACTAAATGTCCCCTGTATTATCAAGCATCTGAATATGTGGTATGCAGTTGGTGGTGCTGTTTGGATGAGTCTAGGAGGTGTGGCCTTGCCATAGAATCTTTATCTTTGGTAGGTTGAGGGGGGCTTTAAAGTTTGAAAACTGTGTCTCTCTCTGCTCTCTGTTTGAGTCTTGAGAGGTGAGCTCTCAAGTTCAGATGTGAGCTTTAACTGCCTGCCACCTGCTACCCCTACTCTGCCCCCCTAGGTGACTGTCCCACTGGAACCACAAACCACATAATCCCTCTGTAAGCTGCCCTGGTCAGAGCGCTTCATCTTTGCAACAGAAAAGTAGCTAACCTAAGACCTATGATTTTAAAGTCAATTTTTGTAACTGCAGCCAAGGTGTAGCCAGTAACAGTAGCCAGCCGTTCAATCTGTGTGTGTTCTCCACAGACAAATATGGATATAACTGAGCTGTCTACACAGCTCATTTCCTTTTTTGCCTGTTCTTTCTTTTACTCTAGTTGTGAACATAAGCCCTCCCGTCCCATATCGTGTGGTAGACCAAAGCATTCAAAGCTTTGTTTTTGAGATAGGATAGGGCCTGTCTACATAGCTCAAGTAAGCTTTGAACGCCTGCCTCGGACTTGTAGATGGTGGGATTATAGCATACGTTACCAGGCCCAGCTTGTAAACCTCAGAGCTATTTTTAATTCAGACTGTCACCTGAACCTAGAATCACAAATGAAATCAATTAATACCTGAAAAATCAGCTAGCTGTAACTTTATTTTTTTTAACACACCTATTGTCCTTGGAGGAGTATTTAGAGAGCATCAATGTACAATATGGAAACAATGATATCATCAGCTAATACAAATGACACTTGAGATGATCTTTATGGGAACAATGAAATCAATGCTGCAAAATCCCTGAAAATGGCATGAAAAAGTGGCTCTGGAGAGACGGTTCAGTGGTAAAGCATTTTCTATGCAAATGTGGAGACCTGAGTTCAAATCCCCAGAACCCCTCTAGAGCCAAGGCTGGAAGTGCTTCTCTGAAATTTCTGTGTTCCTACAGAAAGATGGGAGGCAGAAGAGGCAGTCGAGTCCCCGGAAGTTTATGGGATAGCCTCTACAAAAGTAGATAGCAAGAGACCATGTCTCAAATAAAACGGAGGACAAGTGCTAATACCAGAAGGTATTCTTTAACCTTCATACATGTGACATGGTATGCCTGTGTTTACATGTGTGTGTGCATGCGCGCACACACACAATTATAGCCAATTGCTTCATTTACTCATAAAGTTTTAAAAAACTACTTTAAAAATCCTTTAAACTAATCATCCTGACATAATTGCCAAATTATAATAAAACATAATTAAGTGTCTTTGGAATCTGATTCTACGACAGTATATATTGCTTGTTCTAACAAACTGACCGCATGACAAAGGAAAATAGTATATATAATCTTAGAATATATATATATTCTAAGATTATCAAAATTTTACAGAGAATTGTTATAGCTTTGCATTAAGAAATAAACTACTTGATGAATCTATATAATGTGTATATTAGATAGTTGTATTTTTCTCTAGGGTATGACATCTTCAGTTGGAAGAAGTACTAACCAAATATATTTAATGCAAAGGTTCTGAAGTAAAGAGAAAGATCTGTGTGTGAAATTTGTAGGTACTATAAATGTCACTTGGGTACAAACACTGTTTTCCCACCAGACAATGAGAGCTAAACCTAAAGTAGAAACACAGAAGCATTGACAAGATTGTAACTATCTTCGGACTCAAGAATCAACTGTTGATTGAACTGCCTGGTATTTCAACATTATACATCCTTGTGCCTCATAGTATCAGGAAAAATGAGAAAATGTATCATTTAGGATATATAAAAATACATATAGATACTGGTAGGGCTTACATTATAGCAATGCTTCCTTTTCATTTTACATATAAACTAATTTTTTTAAAAACAAATCTTGGGGTTGGAGAGATGGCTCAGCAATTAATAGCACATGCTCCTCTTACAGAGGACCCTTGTTCCCAGCAACCACACCAAGCAGCTCATAACTGTAACTCCAATTCCAGAGAACCTGGCCCTTCTGGCCTCCATGGGTACCTGAACACAGAAGTACACAGTCACAAACAGGAGACACACATACATATATGGATTTTTAAAAAAGAACCTGTATAAAATCTCTAGTCTTCTCCCTACTGTTCCTGGGGATCTGCACAAATCAAACAGACCTGCTGTGTATGCCTTTGGCAGACCATCCTAAGTGGAATCCATTTCTCTGTTTACACTGTCCATCCATCTTCTGGGCCCCATTTATCTCACCATTGAA
The DNA here is from genome assembly GCF_000317375.1 of Microtus ochrogaster. Taxonomy (NCBI): domain Eukaryota; kingdom Metazoa; phylum Chordata; class Mammalia; order Rodentia; family Cricetidae; genus Microtus; species Microtus ochrogaster. The sequence continues at coordinate 15,710,876 of NC_022034.1, read as the reverse complement.
ACGTGAGTACTTATTCTCATCACAAATTAAACCTGAAGACCTTGGTATGCATATCACAGTTTTCCGGGAATTCATGACTTTATAACACTAACCTAGATGAGCAGACAGGTGTTTCTATTCCCTAGGTCTCTAAGCCTACTGAAGAGAAGAAGCATAGCTCTGCCTTCTCTGGATCTTAACAACTAAATGCTGTGTTGGTATCAGTGTTGGAAGAATTATTAAAAGGAACATTTTAATCCACTGCTCAAGTGTATGGGGGACAAGCACACATACATGCACACATACACAGAGGTACACACCCATCTGCATGTAAAATCTAAGGTTCGCGTGTGAAAGAAGACACACAGTGTTTGTCTTTCTGGGTCTGTGATCCTTAGAATAATATTTCTCAATTACATATGGGTTTTTTTGTAAAAATGACATGCGTTAATTTTTCTTTGTGGTTAAATAAAATTTCACTGTGTCTCTGTACATCTTCCTTATCCAGTTGTTTGTTGATGGACATCTAGGCTGATTGTACTTATTAGCTGCTGTGAACAGAGCAGCAGCTAACGTGGGCAAAGCAAGCATCTTTGCAGTAGGTGCAGAGTCCTTTGGGAATACGCACAGGAGCCGGTCAGGCAGATCTAGTTTTCTCTTTAGAGAAAGTTCCCCACAGATTTCCATAGCGACGGCAGAAGCTTGTACTCCCATCAGCCTTGTGAAAGGCTCCTCTTTGCCCACACCCACACCACCATTTGCTGTCATTTGTTTTCTTGATGTTAGCCATTCTGACTTGGGTGAGACAAGTTAAAATCCTTCTGCACAGGAAAGGGAACCACCAGCAGAGTGAAGAGAGGCCGTAAAATGGGAGCAATGTCCTTGCCAGTGACACTTCACACAGGAGCTAATACTCAAAATAGGTGAGGGACTACAAAAGTTTAAACCTCAAGCCTCCCATGCATCCCAACCAATGGATGGACCCACGAAACGAACAGACAGTTCTCAAAGGAACAAATACAAATGATGAAGAAACACTTTTAAGAGTGTACAACATTTTAGCCATCAGGAAAATGCTACCAAACTACTCTTTTCCAACTGGGGGGAGCCAATCATTGTGGTTTGCATTTTCCCCCTGCTGATTGGTGGTGTTAAACATTTTTTCATGTGACTGTTTCTCATTGACATCGTCTGTCCTTCCTTAAATCAACATATTTGTTTTTGCTCTTGTTTGAACTCCTCCCATGTTCTAGATGCTAAGACCTTCTCAGATGTATAGGTTGTTTTCTCCCATCCGTTAGGTTGCCTCTTCACTCTGTGATTCTCCCACTGGCTATGTAGAAACCATTTTGGTTAGAGGTAATCTCATTTGTCTATTTATAATTGTGCCTCCCATCCCTTTATGTTCATTTTCAAACAACCTTTGACGACTCCTATGCCATGGGGTATTTTTTACGGTCCAGCTATACTTACTTAAATGTGAACATCGATGATCCAACCAAGTTAACCAAAGACACACGCTTTTTGTTTTAATACTTATTCTTAAATATGCTTTTGTCATCTGCCAACATGATAGGACGTGGAGATGGGCTTTTATGTGGTGAATTATAGATACTTTGTTGACTTTCCTTAAAAGTTACTTGGAAATGAGTAGTAGTCCCTGTTCCTCACTCGTCACGCTAAGAAGGCATTTTAGTATTGTGTGTGCAGTTGGCTGGCTGTTATTGCCTCTTGCATTTCTTTTGGCTGACTTCAGTGGTCTTAATGAAAAGCTTTGTGCCACGGAGCAGCTGGGACTGTCCGATTGTGTGCCCGTGACCACATGTGTCCTTAAATAAAGGTGAAGGGCATGGCTTTGTAAGCAGGCTTTGAATTTTTTGACTTCAAGTCTTACTTCTAATCACTGAGGCAATTGGAATTTTCCTTACGGCCATTTCAGAGACTATTCTCAACTGCTACTATCTACCCGCTTTATGGAATTAAAGAATTTGAAGCTCTTGCCTTTATCTCTGAAAGGAGGCAAACACCTCTATTGTCAAAAGCCGCCTCCACACAGCATGGTGGGGATGGCCATGCTTTCTTCCCTGGAGTACTGCATTGTCACTTGGCCTGCCCATGATTTGGGATGTGATATTTGCTATCTGATTTTCCAGAAACCAGTAAATATAATTTAATAACTTCAAAGAATCCAGGCTCAGAGATCTGGGTTGTAACATTCATTCCATTTGATTGCATAAAGAAACAAACATTAATAGAATAAAATGAAGTTTTAATCCCACAAACTCAAAAATAAAAAAACCTCTTTACATTCCTCCACACATGCCATTTTCCTTCTTATCTCCTCCTCTCTTCCGTTCCTCGACAGAGCCTAGACATGTCCGCGTACAGACCTGTATATTTTTATTGATCATATCTACCCATCTTGCATAATCTTATTTTCTGAGAAAATTTTATTTCGATTTCTCTTCTCTTTTTTACGCAGTGACAGAGACTGAACCCAGGCCCCCTTATCCTAAGGCACTAGGTTACACCAGCAGCCCCTCCTTGTTTGTCCTTTCATTTCCGGAGTCCATAGGAGTGCTCGGTTGCCGACTGCTTCTTCTTCTTCTTCCTCTCGTACTCCCATGCTTCTTCCCTTCCCACCCCGCTGCTAAGGAAGCTTCTGATGGGTAGGCCACAGGAAACGGTGTCAACCTGACATTCAAGCATCGTGTAGGAATCCCTTTGTTTTTTAATATGGATAAACAGAGGCTCAGAAGTCTCACGTTCATTCACTTAGGAACTGATTGTTCCCATGATGCCTGGCACCATCCCAAATCCCGAGTGAACAACACAGGGTGAAAACTGAGAACGCTTCGGGCGGCCAGGGGGATTTGGTCACTGATTAGTCAAGTCAGATGTCAACTTTGGAACTGTTTCCAAGCATTAGGCCACGAGATCTAGAGAGATACAAAAGAACAAAAAGGGAGTGACCATTTTTTTCTGCCATCAGCTAAAATCAGCCGCATATGTTCAGCCACATATGGTCCCTCGCTAGCAGATGCATGGAATTCCAATTCAGCAAAGATACAGGCTCGTGCATCCTTGCACAACTGTAGGACCCTCTCAGCATTTAATGTGGCATTTTCCACATTAAATAAAGTTCCTTAGAGGAAAGATGGTTGACCGAGGTTTCTGTCCTATCTGGTTCTGTTGTCGTTAAGTCCCAAAGAATCACAAAGAGGCCTACATTAATTATAAACTGATTGGCCTATTAGCTCAGGCTTCTTAATAACTATATAACTTATATTAGCCCATAATTCTTGTCTGTTTTAGTCATGTAGCTTGGTACCTTTTTCAGTGAGGCAGTCACATCTTGCTTGCTCTGTGTCTGGGTAACGACAGCAGACTTCCCTCTTCCTGTTAATGCTTATTGCCATGCCTCTACTTCCTGCCTGGTCACTGTTGCCCTGTCTATTCTTCCTGCCTGGCTACTGGTCAACTAGCATTTTATTAAAAATAATACAAGTGACAGGATAAAAGACCATTGTCCCACAGCAAAAAGATGGTTGCTGGGAAGTGGGTGAATGTCTAGCTGTCTTCTGAGGGTTAGAGCTCAGATAAGTACCCGTGTGAGGAGTGGAATGTGACAGGGAAATTTATGCACACTCCTGATTCCTGAGAAGATAGCATGCCATGGTTCTGACTTTAATTTTACGAGTTCTGGAGCACTTGACAGTGTTAATCAAAAGGAGAAAATAATCCAAAACTGGCTAAGTATCTCCAAACATCCATTTGACAAACACTTAGACATAGCTAGCAAGCACCTGTGAGCATGCACCCAAATACAAATCTCTCTCTGCTTTGGAGGAAGTTCAAGTGGAAAGCTACTGCCTGCTTCACAAGCCATGGCAATTTCTGACCATCACCGATGATGTCGGGCCTCAGCGGCCTCATTGCTATCTCCTGCAGCACAATTCAATTAGTGGGCCTTAGTTGGATTATCTACCAGCACACCACCTTCACTTCCCTGCTCCAGTTTGAAGATCTTATCGTGCTAACATATTTAAGAGGACACCTAAGCATTCTCAAGTGTTTTATTCTTCATATTATGTCCCCTCTTCAACACAATTGTATTTAAAAAAAATCTTTGACGTCAGATTGAAGTATTCTTAAAAGAATCAAACATTTACTTCTGGACACAAAACACCTTGAGTTCATTTCAGGTGAAATTTCATAATTCACAGTGTTGTATAAGTACGGCGGATGGAGGTGGCATTAGTGGTACAATTTGAAGATAGTTTTCAGTGTGTCTGGTGAGTGTGTATGTGACGGTGCATGTGATGGTGTAGAATAAGTGGTTGGTTTTATTTTGGCTTTGTTTTTCAAGACTGAGTTTCTCTTGTGTAGCCTTGGCTGTCCTGAAACTCCTTCTGTAGACGTAGCTGGCCTCAAACTCAAACAGATCTGAGATTCCTCAGCCTCCTGAGTGCTGGGATTAAGGGCATGTGCTGCCACCACATCAAGGTGGAATAAAGTGATTGTAAATGGCTCTGTTTGGAGGCATGGAACAATAGAAAGAACCAAGTGAGGTTGAGAAGATTCTTCCAGATAAGTCTAGCTTCAGATAAAGAAAGGAAGTGTATCAGACAGTAAGGGAGCCCAATTGCTGGGAAATCATATGGAAGGTAGGAGCTGGTCCAGGCAAGAAGTTGGAACCAAGAAAGTCTGAAGAACCCCCAGGACAGCTAGCTGGAGAAGTGGGGATGAAAATACTCACATCGATAAGACTGAAAGAGAAGCTCTTGTCTGCACTTCTGATGTCTAAATGATGAAGGCTCAGCTTTTCAGCATCGTTTCCTTTCATCCTCTCCCGCTTCTTCCTTTCTTCTTTTTCTTTCCTTTGCTTTTTTCTCCTCCCTCTTCTTCCTTCCTTCCTTCCTTCCTTCCTTCCTTCCTTCCTTCCTTCCTTCCTTCCTTCCTCCCTCCCTCCCTCCCTCCTTCCCATTTTTTCTTCCTATTGGTCTTGGTTTGTGAGACAAGATCTCACCCAACAGGACAAAATGGCCTAGAATTCATGGTAATACTCCTGCCTTGACCTCTGGGATTGCAGGTATCCAGATTCAGGTTAGCTCTTGATGGGGAATTTTCCAAAGAAAGAGCCTTCCAAACCTTTCTGTGTTCACTGCCGTTCTATAAACTCCCACATGCTGTTCATAGTAAGAAGCAGTAAGGTATGGTCAGACAGAACCACTAAAAATATGAACTCACAGAACATCCCAGAAAAGGCTGGATAAAATAAGAGAAACTTTAACTAACATACATTGTATCTTTATTCTAATATTAAGAAATTCAGTCGTTTCATTTTTATATTTTTTATTTGTTCTTTGAAAATCTGTTTATTTCTAGCTTGTCCATCCTAACTCCCTCCTTCCCATCTTTATCCCAATTTCATGTCCTTTATTATTATTTTTTCATTAATGAGCCTCCTTGAGTCCAGTTAGAGATGACCATGTGCAAACGAGTATGAGGTTATCCACGGGGGCATGGGAAACACACAGAGTTTGTTTCTGCAGACTGTGCCTCCCTCAGCAGCCACACACCGCTGGCAGTAGCTCAGCTAGGGGTTGGTCCAGGAAGCTCCTCTTCCATCCACGCTGGAATGTTGACTGGTTTGGTCTTTTCCTGGTTGTGTGTATGCAACCACAGTCACTGTGAGTTCATGTTTTCAACAACTGCGTCATGCCCAGAAGGCAGGATGTCACAGCTCTGTCCCATCCTGTGGCTCTTACATTCTTTGTGCCTTTTCTTCTGTGATAACACCAAGTAGTTTTAAGTATCCTCCAGGCTTCAGTTTCCACGAATGAGTGTAACTTTACTGATGGCCATTCCGAGTTTGAGCTCCACTCTGGTCCAGGCCTCTCCCAGAGCAAAGGTTGCCTTGTTCAACTTCTAAACTTCAGGAGCCATATTTTCCCCTCAGTCAAAAATTATTTAGCCAAAGTCTGGAATCATTGTCCCTAGTTCCTGATCAATATATATACGTGTTTTCACTCCTGCTTAATTTGTGGTTCTGAGTTCTTCTGACCTGCAATTGCATAACAACAAAAGATTCTCTAAACTCTGCATCTACTCTACTTTTATTCTCCGATATGTCAAAATTGTCCCACCTCAAAAATTCCTGGCCCTGAGTTTAAAAAGAAAAGGTAAGATTTTCTTTTTCGGAGAAGTTTTGATTTTTTTCCAACCGAATCATAACCTATAGAGACTTCTATAACAAACGAGCTCCATTTAAAATGAGAATGAACCAATATATTCAGACAGAAGAAGACACATAGGCATCCACCGTAAAGACACCTGCACATATTAATATGGGTTATTAGTCTTGCTCACTAAACTGGGCACTGGTGCTCTGTGTGTGCTGTTCATTATGATCTGCTGGTTCCTAGAGCAGCCCTGTGAAGCGGGAATTAATCATGTCTTTAACATTGTAGTGGGAAAATCAATAAACAGAAGATGTCAGTCACAGGTTTGTCCAGCTGGAGATACAAGCAACCCATTAGAACCTATTAGCACTAGTGGAATTATTATTTATTATTATTATTATTATTATTGTTATTGTTATTATAAACAGGGTCTCACAGTATAACTCTGGCTGACCTAAAAATCACTGCATTGATGAGGCTGGCCTTAAATTCACAGATATCCTGTTTCTGAGTGTTAGCATTAAAAGTGTGCCTAGCACTCTATTTTTTTTTTGACCTTTGACACTGTGATGTGGGAGTGTCATATATCAATCTGTTGATTTCATTGGTTAAGGAATAAAGAAACTGCCTAGGCCCCTTGATAGGCCAACCCTTAGGTGGATGGAGTAAACAGAACAGGATGCTGGGAGAAAGAAGTTGAGTCAGTGAGTCGCCATGG
>NC_022034.1:15696342-15703894 GCF_000317375.1 Microtus ochrogaster | reverse complement strand
GCAGGTTAAGATCATTCCTGGTAAGCCAGCTTGTGGGCTACACAGATTAATAGAAATGGGTTAGATCAATATGTAAGAGCTAGCCAATAAGAGGCTGGAACTAATGGGTCAGGCAGTGATTAAAAAGAATACAGTTTCCATGTAATTATTTCGGGTATAAAGCTAGCCGTGCAGGCGGCCGGGTGCTGGGGATGCAGTTCCGCCGCTCCTAACACAACAACACTGAACAACTAATACCTTAAATCTGGACAGCAGTCTTTAAAACATGGGTGACATAACTGAAGAAAATGACTGTCGCTCCCCCAGAGCCCATCAGTAGCCAACACTTAAATAGGGAGTGGTTGGGCCATGAGCCCCTCTGCAGTCTGCCATTGACTGGGGGTAGGCCCAATCTTGCACAAGTCCAGCACAGACAATCACAGATGCTGTGAGAATGTGTTTGCAATGTCCACGTCACGTGCCCCAAGGGTATTTTGCAGCCCTTCTTATCTTCTTGCTCTTGCAATCTTCCTGTTCCCTCTTCCAGGAAGCTCCCTGGGCCCTAGGGAGAGTGAGGAATGCCTGGGAGGAGACTGAGCACCTAAATGTCACTCATTCTCAGTACCTTGTGTACTCACCACACAAAGAGAAGCTTCTCTGATTAAGGTTGAGAGTAGCTTTTGTCTATGGGTGTAAATATCAATATTAAGAAGATAGTTTGGCACAAAGGCAGTTTAGCGAGACAGTAGTAGTAGTTAAGTCCACATGAGATTATGATCTTTCCAGTCAGGGGTTTTGACCCATGAACAGTACCAAGAATGTATGTTGTCTTGAGAGTTGGGCCTCAAATCCAATGCAAGAGCCGTTGGTCACTCCCATAACAGACATGCCATTGCTGCAGACACATCCTGCCTGGAAATGGCACTTTAGTTCTTAGGGCTTCAAATAAACCAAGTGCTGATATGACCATGTTATCATCTCAACTGAATTTCTAACCCTTTTAAACAAAAGCTCGAAAAGGGTTAGGATATTACCCCACTTCCCTCCTAAAAAAAAAAAGTTGGGTAGAGCAAACAAGAAACTAAACTGAGCTTGGCTGTGTGTTTGCTTGTTACAGTACTGGAAATTAAGCCCAGAGCCTCACTCACTAGTTAAGTGCTCACAAGGGGCTTGAGGTCAGCATTGAGCAGCAGGTTTCTCTGCTCTGCATACAGAAAGTGTCAAATAGTTCAACGTACCTGCAGAACTGGATTTCCACCTCTACCAGAGATAGCATCCTGGAAAGGGAAGGCAGATGTGGAAGTGGCAAAGCCTTTCAAATCCACCGTTCCTGAGGTCACTGTGGAAGATGAGCATGGACTGCAGGCTGCTGAGTCGAGAGTTCATGTGCTTGCCCCTTCCATCTCCAAAAGCAAAAGTAGTTTTGATTTTTTTAAATGAAATACTTTCTTCTATGGGGAGATTAAAAGCGACAAAATCCATATTAAACACGCCCCAAATATATTCTTGATTCATTACAATGTCTGGGTCTTTTGAAGCAAGCTGAATAGCTTCAAACATCATGATTCCAATGTCTAACCCATAAATGCCGCACACCGCGCCCCCGTGTCTGCGCTCGGTGCGCTATTACCCAGTTCGGGAGCTTCAGGCAAGGGAGCTGGAGGTTGAAATACACAAACACACAGACAGAGAGACAGCGACACAGGTCATCCTTGAATTCCCCAAGAATGCCCCTTTATTGTGTTCAGGGGCGGATTATATGGAGAAAGCCACGCCCCAGCAAAACCCACCAGAAACCACTCTTCTGCCATCAGGAACTCCTGAAGGTCTCGTGCTCAGAGCAGCTGTAGGCACTCAGATCAGGGGAAAACAAGTTGCTTGCAAGAAATTCAGGATCTGGGGTCTCACTGCTCCCAACACATAAACACACATTCAGTACATACTTTGGAGAATATTTAAAATCTTTTCCATGAATGTGTCTCCAAAGACTCAAATCTATCTGTTTGATGCTACCATTCTGAGATAGTAGCAGCTGATAGCTTACTTTCACCATAAGGCAGAAAAACAAAAAAAATCTGAGCATTCATTACAGTGATAGATAAATAGATATGTAGCATATATAGTGATATAGATATGCAGCATATATAGTGATATAAAGATAGGTATGTAGCATATATACATATATATGTGTATACATATATACGTATATTTTGCATATATATATATATATATAAGCTAAATAAAATTTCCTTCTTGGAGAAAGAAACCCTGTTTGCCTCTCAGTGGCTCTGTCACCAATGGGTTATGTTTACCCTTGAACATAAAACCTTGTTCATTAAAAGACAGCCTCTGCCAAAGCCAGGTCCATCTACTCAAATTCAGTTGATTTAAGGAAGCTAAACACCTGTTTGCACTTGTGTTCCACTGTGGTTGTCATCACATCCAATGTGATCGTTTATAAGTAGTAAAGAAACATTAACTAAAAAGAGCCACAACTTCTGGGAAGTGTGGAGAAATTCATCTTCAAAATGTTTTCTCCCTGAAAACTTCCTTATCTGTAAGTGATAAGATTAATAATGAACACTTCTTGCTTACATAACTTTTTAAAAGATTTGGTGTGTGTGTGTGTGTGTGTGTGTGTGTGTGTGTGTGTATTTTCACAAGTGCATGCAGGTGCCTGTGGAGGCCAGAAAAAGGTGTCAGATCCCCTAAAACTGAGTTGTAGGCAATTGTGAGGGGCCAGATATGGGTGCTGGGAACTGAACTCAGGATCCTTGCAAGAATAATATGGACTCCTAACCACTAAGTCATCTGCCTACATCTACTTACATAACTTTTTTTAAATTTTTTTTATTTTTTTTATTGAGAAAAAGGAAAAAAAAAGTTTCCCCGTCCTCCCAGCCTCCCATTTCCCTCCCCCTCCTCCCACCCTTCTCCCCCTTCAGTCCAAAGAGCAGTCAGGGTTCCCTGCCCTGTGGAAAGTCCAAGGTCCTCCCCCCTCCGTCCATGTCTAGGAAGGTGAACATCCAAACTGGCTAGGCTCCCACACAGCCAGAACATGAAGTAGGATCAAAACCCCGTGCCATTGTCCTTGGCTTCTCATCAGCCCTCATTGTTCGTACTGGACTGAGCTCCCAAGGTCCCAATGAGGAGCGGAAGGAGGGAGAAGATGAGCAAGGAAGTCAGAACTACGAGGGGTGCACCCACCCACTGAGACAGTGGGGCTGATCTATTGGGAGCTCACCAAGGCCAGCTGGACTATGACTGAAAAAGCATGGGATACTTACATAACTTTTAAGCCAAAAGGGGTACTAATTTTTATTTTCTGTGTATGGGTGGGTGTTTGCCTGCACTTCTGTGCTCCACATGTGTGCAGCAGCGTCCACAGAGGTCAGAAAAGGGCATCAGATACTCTGGAAATGAGTGACCGATGGTTGTTAGCTTCCATGTGGGTGTTGGGAATTGAACCCAGGTCCTTTGAAAGAGTGGTGTTCTTAACCACTAAATCATTTTTTCAGCCCCCTTACATGGCTTTTAAATTCTGAAGTATCCTGTATACACCCTATTCAATTATGAAAACTGAAGGTTACAGACTTGACAAATCATTCATATTTTTGGACCGGTAATTTTTAGATTTTTTTTTTTCTGACAAAGCACGTAACTGGAGATCTTTAGCAACTGGCCATGCTCTCCTCACATACAACACTTCAATGAAATACAATAGCTATAGAAATGTAAAAGACGGCAAGAGCTCATGGATGCTGGGGTTACTGGTCACACACAGTCAGAGAGAGGACCAACCTGTGATGTGATGTGATGTGATGTGATGTGATGTGATGTGATGTGATGTGATGTGTGGACTGGTCACAATCAACCCCACCCTTTCTCTCCCACTCAGGATTTACCACAATCTGACAGGAGCAATAACCTTTCTTTAGTTGAAAAGAAATACGTTATTCCAATATTTATTTTCAATAATTATAAAAATGAACAGCAGGTAGTGTGAGCGGCCAGCTTGTCACGAACCTGAAATGAAAACCTTCTGTTTGAGAAAAAATCTATTCCTTCTCCTAAAGCCTGCTGTGCAGTGCTCATGTTTAAAACGTCACGATGCCATATATGCTTGATACATAAAAACATTGTTGTGGGGAAAATAGTCCTGGTAATTGGACTTACAGTTACACATTTTTCCAGCTCAGAGAGACTAAAGTACTAGACCATACTGGCCCATATTAAAGAACATTTTAAAATTCTATTTAAATAATTGGAATTTTTACTGAATCTAAGAAATAATAATAATATTTGCCAATTTTTCTAAGACTTACATTTTTTTAGATTCACAAACACATCAGTCATTTTTAATGAGCTTGACTTTTGGGGTTTTTTATTGATTTTATTGAACTATACATATTATCTGCTCCCTCCTTTTTCCCCTCCCCTTCAAATCTAAGGTTCACATTTCATACACTAGAAAAAATTAAAAATTTTACACAATAAAAAGCTCCAAAAATTATACAAAGAATCTCTTTAAAAACAATAAAATCCTCCAGATATTGACATGTTTTCCTTAGTCTCTTTTTCCAGAGATAAATAAATAAATATAGGTGATATAACATAAGTTATATTACAAAAATTATATATGTAAGTATTTGTATGTGTATTGAACAGTGTATAATATCTCTATAGGCATATGGAAATCTGCCCTGAACAGTTTGCGTGGATCGTGACCCTTTACCATTCAGTTCCTCAGCCTGAATTCTCTTAAACAGACAATGCCTTGTCTCACCACATAACTCTGGTCACAATCAGGAAATTATCTTTGGTATGCTATTATCTCATGCACAGACTTTATTCAAATTTCATCAATTTCCTATTTAATGGCCATTTTATTTCAAATAGGGCAAAAAATATTCATGGTGCTAAGTCTGATCCAAGACTGCCCCTTTCCTGAAGCTTTGTGTTCAGTCTCTTCAGGTTTGGACTGCTCTTTAGTTTTTTGTGACCTTCAAGCAAAGATTATTTGTTTTGATTCATGTTGCTCCCTTCTTTACCCAACAATTCCTCCCAATTAGAGTCTTGCACCTTGTGTAAAAGCACCAGAATCAAAATCAACTATGACTGGATTTCACTTGTTGTTCCTTCATGATCCCTTGGCTTGGACATGTTCACCACTTTTCTCAGCCACCATGTCTCTATTTTCCCTGTGTCTCCTTGAGTGTTTTATGGATACACTGGGATTCTATGAATTTATCTTTTTCATCAGTATATGTCCTCCCAGTTTAGCTTCCATAGAAAGTTCTTGACTGGGGCTATTGTTATTGAGGTTGAGCAAAATTGATTTATTAATTTATATTTTTCCCTTGAGAGTGAACAACTCAACATTTCCTCATAAAGAGCTTGAATTTTGGTAGGTTATACTCAGATCCTAGCATCGCTGCTTGCACTAACACACACTAACTGTGTATGTGTACTATGTGTAAGTTAATGAGATTTGTTGTGATATTTCTGTAAATTCATACTAACACACACTAACTGTGTATGTGTACTATGTGTAAGTTAATGAAATTTGTTATGATACTTCTGTAAATTCATACAGCACACAACAATCTTATCCAACCACTGCTCCATCTTTAATCTGAAAAAATGAAATTATATCAAACTAAAATTCCTCTTCTTAGCAAATAAAACAACAGAATAGACAACCTGAAGAATGGGAGAAAGTATTTATCAGCTGTTCATCTGACAGAAGGATAATCTTCAGAATGTATAATGGACTCAAGATAATTAACAGTAACTACATATATACACCTGCACATGCACACACACGCATACACACACACATGTATATACATACACACACATACACACATACATACACACACATACAAACATACATATACAGACACACACACACACACACATGGGCAGATTGGGCCAGCAAATATACATACACACAAAATTAACAGTAATAAAAACTCTAGAGTAATTTGATATTTTTATATTCAGAGAAAACTAAGTTTAGTCAACTGGCACCTTTCAGGTTGACTTCTGTCACATAGTCACATTCATATATTCTCATCATTTTTTTTTTTTTTGGACATTCACATGATCTGTTACCAAAACCTTCTCCAGGCTCTTGCAATCTTTTATCTCATACCCTGGAATTATTCATCTCTCTGTGAGCTTTTTAGAGGAGGTTGATGCTTATAAATCAATACATATGGGGCTACAAAAACACAGACAAAATCTACAAAGATGTTTCCTGCTGCTGTCAAGTATATATTTATATATACGTGAATATTTACGTCTGTCTGCCTTTTTACAACTGACCATCCCACCCTCATTGCTCTGATTCCAATACAAGGCTGTGTGTGTGTGATAGTAGCCTCCTTCAGACTTCAGATAGGATCTATCTTATTTATACTCTAACAAGCTAACATGTTACTGTTTTGTGGAGTAAGAGACAAAGGGTGTCTCGCAGGCAGCATTGTTTATATCAGTTCTCTCTTGCACTCAAGTCCCCCGGAAGCAATGCCAAGGACTGGTGAATACTGGACACAGACACACACTGGGATGTCATTCCAGCTGAACAGCCCTGGCTTGCCAGAGCGCAGGGGCTTGTGCCACTTAAGCACTGCTTCTTTGTCATAAACGCTGTGCCTTTACCCTTCAGACTTGCTTACCCCCACCCACCCTGAGAAATGCCCTTCTTAAATGTAGTTGTGTTCGCACTCCTGATATGTCCAGAACTAGTCTGTGTGGATACTCGGGGCTTCTTGTCAGTTTCCTCTCTGAGGCTTAGATTTGGAAATCTGAAACCCAAATGCTCAAAATCCTGTTACATTTTCAGGGTCAACATGACACCATCAAAAAAGAATTGTTCATTCACCTTCATATGATTCAGTCAAAAACCCTGCTACATGCACGTTACACATGAAATTATTTTCACCACACATGTATAAGGAGTATACGAAATACAAAGGAATTTCTTGTCTTATCTTTGAGTCCTATCCCAAAACAGTTCATTATGTATTTGTCAAAAATATGATATCTGGAAAATGAGTACCAAGTATTTCAGATGGCAAATATTTGTCATGTCCCTCCGTCTGATAATGAGGAAGCAGACTCCTGCTATCAGGAGTTTGCCCTTACGTGTTTGCTCAACCACAGGATATGAATTACATGATGTAGGATGTCTATTCTTGGGGAAAATGAGCTACCATTGTAGGTTTGTTTATAGTTTTTGTTCAGCCTGAAGTAATAAAACTAAAACACTGTATCTAGTTGACTAATTGTGCTGGGTCTGTTTCCTGTTTGAGTGTGTCATTTGCTTCTTTTTTATTCTGTTTGTTTTCCATGTGCATTTGATTTATTTTCTTTTTGAATATTAAAATAATAGGCTTGGGAAAATCAAACTATACCAAAATATATGCCAAGAGAAGACTCAGCATCTTGTTATCCACCTCTCTCGTGCTTTATATTGTAGCTCAGAGCACCCATCCACCCAGACCACCCCACCCCCTCCAACCACCCCACCCACTCCAACTATCCATCCACACAGACCACCCCACCC
>NC_022034.1:15690261-15695947 GCF_000317375.1 Microtus ochrogaster | reverse complement strand
ACCCAGACCACCCCACCCACTCAGACCACCCCACCCACTCTTCGACAACCCCAAACACTCCAACTATCCATCCACCCAGACCACCCCACCCACTCCGACCACCACTATCAAAGATGAAGTTCTCACTCCCCTGCTTTATTCCCAACTTTACCAGCTCTTCGCTGGTAAATATGCCACTTTCTGTACTGTGCTCTTGGAAAGCACGTGATCAGACTTTTGAGCTCTTTCCTATACCAAGTGATTGAGAACAACAAAGTGGCTGATGAAAACATGGCATTGAGGAAATCATTCTAAGAGAGTCAGAGGGAACTTTTAAATGTGTAGTATTGTCCTAACGGAGTCTTCTGTCTGACAGCATCCATCCGTGTCGATGCAGCAGGTGGACAGGACTGGAGCCCCAGGAACTCACGGACTCATCTTCACATCATAGGACAGGAGTAGAAATATCAGATACTGGTGAGAGTGATGGACACATCTGCAACCCTGAAGCTTGGGAGGCAGAGGAAAAAGGAGCTGCGGGAGCTGAGGTCAGCCCGGCTTGCAAAGCAAGACGCTAGAAACAGTGAGAGAAAAGAGAGAGGAGACAGAGGGGCAGAGGCGGAAGGAAGAGAGGGAAGAATGGAGGAAAGAGAGAGAAAAGGGAGAAGAGGAAGAGAGGAAGAGAAGAAGGGAGGGAAGAAGGGAGGAAGGGAGAGAGGAAGAAACAGAAGGAAGAGAGGGAAAGGAGGGAATAAAGAAGAGAGGGAAAGAAGAGAGAAAGGGAGGAAAAGATGAGGAAAAAGAAAAAAGAAAAGAAAAGCTAGAAATTATGTGCCATCAGATTGGACAAGAAGTATATACCTATACAAGAGGATGTATATGCCTATACAATATGGAGTATTGTATACACCTATGAAGTATCCATATACAATGAATTATTTATATTTAGCTTCCAATGCATGAGAAATTTATATGTCCAATGAACATATTTAAACAGTATTATAAGCCATTGTCCAGACTGTGGAGAACTCCAACATATAAATAACAACAAGAACTGGAGGGCTATTGCTTGATAGACATACTGAAAATACGCAGTGAGTGAACTTTGTATCATGATTTGAATAGATTAACTGAAACAGCACATTACAATACAATCCGAAAAAAAAAAACAACAACATAATGGGCCAGTGAAAATATTTTAAGAGCTGTAGGCTTTCACTTTCTGGATATGCCCCTTATAGAAATACTGTTAAGTATTTATAGGCATAATGATACATAGGTTGAAATTGAATTAAAATATTTTTCTTGATATTCTACTACAGACATGGTAATACTGGGAGTCTGCAGATGTAACCACTGTACCAAAATACAGAGAATACTCACAGTGAAACCAGGGTGTGCGTGAAGCTAAATTGTTCATACAGTTACAATTATGAAATGTCTCTAAAGACTCATATCTAGAATTTTCTGTGATGAATGGGTTTTTTAAATCAGAAAATACAGGGACAGTAAGGAACCGTGAACAGTGGTAAACATGCTTTTACCATCTACAGCTCTTTCTGACTGTAGGCAGAGAAGATACTTTAGTCAGGAAACATTTTGGCTGCAGGTGGAGAAGATAGTTCAGTCAGGAAAGTACTTCC
Source organism: Microtus ochrogaster (assembly GCF_000317375.1). Classification (NCBI taxonomy): domain Eukaryota; kingdom Metazoa; phylum Chordata; class Mammalia; order Rodentia; family Cricetidae; genus Microtus; species Microtus ochrogaster. The sequence goes on along the minus strand of NC_022034.1, from coordinate 15,694,325 downwards.
ACGCAAGCCAGTTCAATTACCAGAAATCAAAGCAGTGTGGTAGCACACATGTGACCCTAGCACCAGGAGGATGCTGGGAGTTCTCTCACCAGCCAGTCTCACCTAATCTGTGAGCTCCACGTGCCAGAGAGGGTCACTGTTTCCAAAACAGGATGGATGTCCATCTAAGGAGCAAACCCAAGGCTGTTCTCTGGGCTCTACACATGTGCACATACGTGCACTATGTCTGCACACACAGACATCCCAGAAAAGAGTTTCTCTGCTGAATTCTATGGAGCTGAAGAGTTTCTGGTACTGACGAAGAATGCCACTGCTTGTGTTACTTCCCAGCCCCATGGGGTGCTGTATCCATTTAAGCCCTGCCATGTGAATACAGAAAATGGGAACAGTATGCAGATCTACAGGGAAATTGTTCCCAAAGAAGCCAAAGCATATTCATTCCAGAGTTAAGTTCTTTCTGTATCATAAACACTTTAAAGCTCAGGGCATGAAATGTTCTTACGTGGATTCAGGTTCCTTTCCTGCTTTACTTATTTACTGCACACACAACACATGCGTGTACACACACATGCAAACACACACATATGTACTTGCATGCCACCAGTCAGCCTCCGGTTTGCTCCTCAGGTGGCCTTCCATCTTGTTCTGAGACAGAGGTCAGAGGACAGTTTGTGTGAGTAGGTCCTTCCTCACCATGTGGACCCAGGGAATCAAACACAGATGGTCAGTCATGGTATGCAGAAGACTGTAAAACTACAGACCTTCAGTCACTACGCAGATGGAGCGGCATGACTTGATAGGCTCTTCTTTTCAGCCCTCCACGGGATGCCTCCTATAACCACAAAAGCTCATGGATACAGCAACATCTCTCCCCAGGGGCCTGACTTTTTTTCTCTGTAGTGCCAAGAGACATAGGTCTAGCCACCATCTGTTGAGCTAATAACATTTATAAAATTCTGAAGAGAGATGAGACTCAGTCTGTGGACACCCTTGCCAAGCTGGAATCCTGGGAGCTAGTTTCTAGGCAGACATGTGGTCCTTTTGATCCCTGTGGGGGTCTTTCCATAGTTTGGTTGAAGATCTTAAAAGTTGCTCCAGGGTCAGAGCAGATAATTGAAGATAATAAGGGATGCCTGTAATGAGACGACAGGCTCCTGACTTCGCTGTTGCAACCTTTGCTAAACAGCAGTTTCCTGTGTACAAATAGCTTGGAAATTGGAAATTATCAGGAAATGGCTAAAAGATGACAGAATGGCTTAATATTTTAATGCCAAGTAGTTGTACTGGAGACATACACAAGCCAGAGGCCAGTTCTGAATTGCATAATTGAGTTTAGCTCCTCCGTGTTCTATTACCCCATAGGAGGTTGAGAGCTTAATCAAAAATACCTAGGAAGAGAGATTTTTAAAAATGTTTTGTAAGAAACAGAAAACTAAGTTAGAACCAGAAACAGATCTATAAAAGAGAGGAGATGCTGTAAGAGACACATGTTATTCCCATCATCCATTGCAGAGGCAAAACCGCCTCTAGCTATTGAGTGGACACAATGTTGTCAGAAATTCTGGAACAGGATTTGGAGCAGACCAGTCAGAAATTCTCTGCCTGAAAATGGCCGGAGACACGCAAGACTTCTGTTATTTAAACCAATGCCTTTTCCAAACTCACACAGAGGTTGGACTCGCCAAGTCTCCATACGAATGTAGAAGACTTACTTATAGCACAAGACTATCCCAGGGATAGACCCCAATATATTTGCTAGCCCAGAGAATACAAAAATCTAGCAGGAAGTACTACAAGTCCTGTTTCAATAACTAAGACTTTCTGATAAATGCTCAGTCTGGGATGAGAGAATCACGTGGCAGAATTGTTTTCGAGTTTTTCAAGGCATATCCTCTCAATAATACTTTCCATGGTGTTGCCATTCACTGTGCATCCCTAACCAACAGAGAACATGGGGTTTAATTTCTACAGTAGAAATTGTTCTTCCACTGTATAGTTGGCATATTTCCCCCCACCTGGGGAATCCTTGGCTGAGTCTTCTAAACCTGAACTTCAAGACCTCTCACATGCCCACTTGTGAATTCACCCCCTTCATGAAAAAGCAAACAGCCAACTGGGAAAAGGAATCAAGTTTTTAAAACTCATCTAACTGGATTGTTGTCTGTATTTCAGTTACACCATCATTTGCCCGTCTTTGTCTCTATTCTGAGCTAATTCCACTCTCCTGGCACGTACCTGTCCTTTGGGCATCCTTTTGATTCCAGTCATTTGAAATCACCCTACCCTTCAGTCCTCCTGCCATCACAGTGACTGTGAGCTGAAAGGGAAGGGATAGCTAAACTGTCTTCTGATCTAAGCAACTAGAGAAAAGGCAGAGACGCCACCAATGCGTCGGGTGGTCTGAGGTCTAGCAGAACACAATTAAAACCCAGTCCCAAAGGATACAGAGTAGGACTGACTATGAAGACTTGGACAATGACCCAAAACACTTCTACTACATCCAAATTTCCCTTTATGCTCTGGCAACAGGCTGATAGATGCATGATCCTCATTTATAGACCAAGTACCTGGAGGGCAGAGACTTAGGGAGGTATGGTTTGAGGACACAAAGTTGGCTTTGGACAGGAGAAAACAATGATCCATATTGAAGGGCTATGTATTAATGGGCTAGGTTCGTTTATTCTACACTACACATATTAGTAATCCCTGTGTACCCTGTAACCCATGAGGGATCATCATCCCTCTGTAATTAATCCTGAAGCAAATTTTAAAACTTTCAAAGATAGTGTGGTCTGTATCATGGTCAGCTTTTTCATTCTTCCTTCCCTGTTCTGTATTCTCTCCATTTTAAACCATGCTGTGCATATGCAAACAAACACGTGGGGAGTGAAGGAAAAGAGTCCATATTGCTCAGAGTCCAGACAAGACAGCATCCATTGGATTCTCTTCTACCCAGGTCTGTTAACTATAAATGGAGACTGCTCTTTTGTTTTTCAGCTGCCCTGACCCAAATGCTCACACAGAAACTATATTCATTATAACACTGTTTGGCCAATAGCTTAGCCATATTCCTAGCTAACTCTTTCATCTTAAATTAACCCATTTCTATTAATCTATGTATTGCCATGAGGCTGTGGCTTACCAGAAAGGTTCCTGCGCCATCTGTCTCCTTCATCAGCTACATGGCATCTCCTTGACTCCACCTACTTTCTCTATATGTATCTGTTAGGAATTCCCACCTGGCTTTACTCTGCTCAGTCTTTGGCTAAAACAGTGTCTTTATTAACCAATGGTAATAAAACATATTTATGCTGTATAGAGGGGGATCCCACATCATCTTCCCAGGTGAGACAGCCCTTCCAGGTTCCTGCTTCATGAAAGAGTCTGCCAGACATTCTGCAGGACACAGAAGAAAGTAACTGACTGCCAATATTAGTGAAACAGTCTTTAAAATTTCCTGCTTCATGGAAATGTCTGCCAGATACTATGGGCCTGTAGGCTGAAGATAGATTCCTAGAAGAATGTTACAGAAGAACTTTGTGTGACTGTCCAGGCAACAAGATATCTCTGTCAATTCTAGAGTTTTGGAAGTTGCTTACAATGCACTTCCTGTTTACTTAGGTAATATTACATCCTTCTGGAGTCTTTGATGGAGTTGAAGAACAGACAGGTATAATTATAGTTTCTCTTAGTTATAATAAAGGATAAATTAGATATAAAACTGTAGACTCACAAAAATAAAATTGATGAAAATATTTTCTTTAATTTTTCCAGATATAAATAGACTAAATATGATAATTATAATTCTTGCTCTATATCTATTTTGTTATATGCAATTTTACTATGTTAAAGTTAAAACCTTCCTTTTTATTTAGACAGAAAAGGGGAGATGGTATGGGATTTCTGTCTGTATGCTATGAATATGTTTTATTGCCATTGGTTAATAAAGAAGATGCTTCAGGGCTGGAAAGATGGCTCAGTGGTTAAGAGTGCCTGCTCTTAACCTGCTCTTCCAAAGGTCCTGAGTTCAATTCCCAGCAACCACATGGTGGCTCACAACCATC
>NC_022034.1:15684209-15689213 GCF_000317375.1 Microtus ochrogaster | reverse complement strand
AAGACAGGGTTTCTCTGTAAAACAATCCTATCTGTCCTGTCCTGAAATTCACTTCCTCGAGCTCAGAAAGATCCACGTGCCCCTGCCTCCCAAATGCTGAGATTAAAAGCATGTGCCACCACTGCCTGACCAAATTTTCCCAAGGGTAGCTTTATTCTTAAATGTTGCTTCACTTCTAGTGCCTCACCCTGAGTAACCAACAAAAAACAAACAAACAAACAAACAAACAAACTCCTAAAGAAACAGAAACAGTTTGTGCCATAGCGATTCAGGTAACAGGAGAACAGCACACTGTGGAAACGTAGCATTTTAAGAGATGAATTCCAAAGCTGCACCAAATAAAATCATTAGCGAGTAATGAAATAGAAGGGAGAGAAACGCGGATCTGTAGCTGCTGTTCAGCCGCCGAAATCAAATCATGGCAATCTAAGTGCAACAAACGCATCTTACTGCATCATTTAGGAGCCCCTCGGGGTTCTCACACGTGCTTATTTAAAGACAGGTAAGTCCTGTTTTCCGCGTTCCTTTTCTAGCTCGAAGTACTTTTTTAGCCTGAAGAACTGGAGCTTTGTAAGTCTGCGAGAGTACAGGGTTCCCGTAGCAACCACCAGGCTGGCTCACTGGCCTGTAGGGGTAAACAGCGGACCAGGGTAGCTCCTTTAGTCTTAGTAATTTATTACAAAGAAATTTTAAATATAATTTAAGGGCAAATTTTCTTAAAATCTGCATGTACAAATCCCAGGAAACCAAACAGCCAATCTGTTCACATCACATCTGAGGAGCCCACCCTTGCTGTCTGTGGGAATCACCTCTGCCGAAACACCGCGAGCCTTGGAGGATTTTCGAAAATGTTCCTTCAGCCTTACCATGCATGTACCTCAGTCACTCGCTCAACCTGTTTTTGACAACAATTCTGATTGCTTTACTTACAGATGTCATACCTTTGGTTGAAAACCTGCAGTTATGTTGCAAAAGGAAACCCTTTGTGGGAATCGCGATGACGGTGGCAGAAGGCGACCGCTAGGAAGGGCAGATTTGGTTCTGCTGAAAAGAAAGGAGGCAAGGACTGTGTGGGTAAACTGTGGAAGGACCATGGCTTGAGAACTTGGGAGAAAGGATTCCCTTTGCTGGAAGAAACATTTAGTTCTCTGAAAGCAAAAGTAAGGAACTGTGTTCTGTATATCACAGCTATGAGGGAGGAGAGAGCTGAGGGAGTATTTAGTGAGTGACCTTGAATGTCACAAAATCCCGGTCGCTGGTGAAGAGTGTAAGGGATAAGAGATGAAGTAAAGATGTGTTCCTTAGTCTACTAGACGCTGCAACGAAATGTATGGCAGAACGGCCAACTAGTGGAGAAGCCAACTGTTTGGGCACAGGGTTTCTTGCACAGATTGCCGGCATGGTGGCTAAAGAGGCTGGGATGGTGGGCATTTGGATAGTGACTTATTCACACCTTGGTGAACAGGATGCAGAGAGTTTGGACGGTACCAGAGCAGATACAACCTGCAGGACCTTCCAATTCTGCTTGCTAGACCACAACTCCAAAGTTCTCACAACCGGACGGAATGGCACCACCAGCTGGGATCCAAACAGGTGAGCATGTGATCCTGTAGTGGACACTGCAGATTTAATCCATAGCAGTGCGGGTTTAAAACCAAGGAGGCTTTTAGAAAGTTACAGTAGGTCATGCAATAGACATGCATATTTGAAGAAATTAGCAGCCAGCCGTATCTAAGACACAGCGAAGCTTGAATCGTATGGTTCCAATGAAGGACCCAATATTACATGGTGGCCCAAGGCTAGAGACCAGCACGTGGCTTGCAAGAAACCGCACCTAACCATGGACTCTCAGAGCCATTCAGCACCCGCAAATAGCTTGCTGCAGGAGAACAAACACCAAGGTCTTCTCGCAAGCGCAAACTCTGCACTAATTTTTGTAGAAACCTTTTTTCCTCTGGCACAGTAATTTTACTATTATTGTGACTTGCAGGGTTACTTTATGTAATGGAATGTAAAATAATGAGTCTGCTAAGTTAAAACCTTAGGTTTTATAAAACATTCACACATGTGCTACATAAGTGCTCAGCATTCATTCCAAGAAATGCGAGATACTGTTCCACCACTAATGGTAAGCTAGAGATGCTTCTGGAAATCTATGTTTAAAGGCAATAGCATGTGTGACAAATTCATCTAAAAATTAAAGATATAATAACATAGTATCTAGGAAGACGTTTTTTAGGAAACAGAGGGAATTTCAAAACATTCGGGTTCTGTGTATTCTTGTGGATGAAGCCCAATTGTTAGACCGATGGACCCATTGGAAGGGCTTCAGTTTGCATCATAGGGAAGGAAGTGCCCAATCTTGCCATTGGGATAATTAATTTGCTATCACGGCTCCGTGCTGAGAATACCAGTGCAGGAAGGGAGCCGGAACGTAATTGCTGACAAATAGGCCAAATAGGCCTTGGGTATTGAAAACCGGAATACATGCAGCTGCCACCCAGACCCCCCCCCCACCAATTGTACCTTGGCAGACAATAGCTTTCAGCTAGGACTCGGCACAATGAACCACAAAAGGGGCATGAGGTAAATGCAGGGTGTACGTAGCAGGCCATTTTGACGAAGTATCTAGAGGACAGACAATTTCCCATGAAATATCAGCTGGTAAGAGAGACCAGCTGCAGACTAAGAAGGCTGTGTCAAGTTCTAACCATAGCTCCTATTTTATAATTAAACTGGCGAAATATCAACTTTTATTTGTCCACAAAAGAACTGCTGAGTTTGAACGTGTGCACCTACAGACTGGGAAGTTCTGCGGGAGCAGGACTGTTCTGAGCTGAGTTAGCACTGGAAATCCAGCAGGCAAAAACTCTCTTCGATGATGTCCCTTTATCCCTGAAACCATGCTATATAAGCTGCATAGAATGTCAGTGTTGTCTCAGAAACATGAACTGAATCTTTCGATACAGAGACAGTGAAAGAATCAATCAGCAATCCTCCTGTCTCAACCTCATGGTTGGCTGTCACTTTCAGGGGAACAGAAGTACCCAGAGGGTGATGGATAGCACACATCTGTGTTTGGAGAACATCCCCACACATGGGCCGCTAAAGGCTCTTCGCTCTACAAAGTTAATATCTCATATTTATCATCTTTCTGGCTTCCAGAAGTTTGTTGGTGTCATCTCGTTGTCCTTATAGCTAAAAACTCTTACAAATGCAGGTGCCTGTTCAGTCCATTAAAATTAATTAGCAGTTCAGTTAACTTTGAACAAAAAAAAGCATTTCACAAAGAAATCACTGTCAAGTGTAGAATATGTGAGTACCTTAATGATAAGATAAATAGAATAGAATAGAATAGAATAGAATAGAATAGAATAGAATAGAATAGAATAGAATAGAAGAATAGAATAGAATAGAATAGAATAGAATAGAATAGAATAGAATAGAATAGAATAGAATAGAATAGAATACCTCCTAGTGCTCTTCAAATTCTTTTGTATCTACTTGATCAAAACACAATTTTATAAACTGATACCCTGATGCTCACTTCCTGTTTGCCCCCTCCGGTGCCATCAGCCCTCTGCTCATTTGTTTCATATATATTTCTCTTGCCCTTTTTAAACCCAGCTATACTTCCTTTTCTTAGCAAATGACCCTTCTCTACTCCTGTTTCTAAAACTATGGACTTGCTGTCTTGATTCTGAAATGTTTCTCCTTGGCTTGAATCTTTTTTTCTATTCTTTGGTTTTTCAGTCTCTACAATTGAAACCTTTGCCTAAGAAGATCAGCATATTTTCCTAAAACAATAAAAAATAAAAACAAAAAGTGTGTGTGTATACACAAGAGGGGCTATGCATCTGAAAGTCAGAGGTCAATACTGACTGTCTTCCTCCAACAATTCCTCACCCAATTTATTCCTCTTTGCAGCAGTGCCCCTTTCTGCCCCTGGAACGCATGCACCAATTCTGTGAACTAACTGGCCGCCCTCTATCCCTTTGGCTCTGTCTTCCCCGTGCTGTGATTGCAAGCACACGCTGCCGTGATGCTCAGGAGGGTGGTGGGATTCTGACTCAAGTCCTTTGGACTTCCCAACTTCCGCCTGGTTTTGTTCCCTAAGAGCATTGCTGATGGTATCTTTCTTAACACCTACCCTTAACTGACCCTACTTTCTAGACTCCCCTACAAGTCTTTAGCCTTTTAAAACCAAATTTCTGTGTTTCCAAACCACAGATTGTATTCAAAGACAATCAGAAACCTAGTCAGCAGGAAGCCTGAACCTGTGGTATGGCTTTTTTTTTGGGGGGGGGGGGCGACTTTCTTTTAGTTTCAGAGGGCTAGTCCAGGATCATCATGATGGAGTCATGGCAGCACACAGGCAGATATGATGTTGGAATAGTAGCTGAAAGTTTACATCCTGGTCTGCAAGCAGGAAGTAGACAGAGTGAGACTGGGATCAAAGCCCACCCCTAGTGACACACCTCCTCCAATAGGCCACACCTTTTCATTATTCCCAAATAGTTCCACCAAGGGGAGAATCAAACACTGAAATATTTAAGCCTATGGCGATCATTTTCATTTCAACCACAGTACAGATTTATATAATGGATAACTATTGCCATGATGGTCCAGACAGGAGGAAAACATGACATGTTTTTCTAACAAACTACTTTTTTGACATTCAATCAAAATGTGCAAAATGCCATTACATCGTTGAATTTAACCAAATTGTGTAAGAGGTGTGAACATGCAGATTCTGTGCTGTATTGGTGCTGGAGAGATGGCTCGGCTGTTAAGAGCGCTGACTGTGTCCTCCAGAGGTCCTGAGTTCAATTCCCAGCAACTACAGTGGTGGCTCACAACAGTCTGTTGTAATGAGAGTTGGTATCTTTTTCTGTTGTGCAGGCCTGTATGCAGGTAGAAGACAGTGGTGTGGCTTTTATCTGTCTTCCTTTCCCAGGCACAGCCTCTGTATAGATGTACAGGATTTCTTCTCTTCTGTCTTCC
>NC_022034.1:15668975-15683813 GCF_000317375.1 Microtus ochrogaster | reverse complement strand
TTTAGAACTTTAATTATAGTCCTCTTATCTGGATAAAATACTCTTCATGCACACCGTCTATCCGCCACTATTCATGGTGAGAGAACGTAGGTTCTACAGACAGACACAGAAAGTAGCTAAAAGAGATAGAGATAATTTGACAACAAAAATTAGTCTATGGAGGAAGGAGAGCATTAATAAGAATTATCAACTAGAAAGGCTTTTAGGAATTTGGTTTCTCAGATACATTTGTTTTGTGTAATATACAAAGGTAATAATTAGCATTTCTTATTAATTTGTAGGTTTGTTGAAGTCAACTCAAGGAAAAGTGGAAGAGAAAAATTCATCTAAAATAAAATTAGTAGCTTGGAGACAAGAAAGTTTTTTGAGATAAGCCAGATCTCTTTGAAATTTGCCTCAACAGGCAAGACTGAATTTAATATAATACCCAACAGGCAAGCCTGGATTTATTGTAATACCTCATTGGCTCTACATCATTGGGTGGATACAGTAAATGGCAACTTGACCATGAGGGAACTCAGCTCATGCTCCCTCAAATACTAGTTAGTTATGAATTTCCTAGAGTGTATTGATGTTATTGCTAGGTTATATTCTATCTTAAAAAAATAAAAAATCCTTTAGAGAGGAACAATCGAACGAGTTCTACTCTTTCTCCATTCCTCATTTACAATAAGTCTCCCACTGAACTAGTCAAAAAGAGAATTAGTCAGTCTGAAGGAGTTCCCTTTAGGAAAATAGATAGGTTCCTGGGACATGTGCACAGATACTAGAAACAAACTGTAGAGTGGGTCATTTCTAGATAAGTTCTTGGTTTATAAAATCCCTCAACGTAGTTAACTTACAAAACATATCCCCGCTCCAAAATATAAACCAACAATGTGAGAGTCCCTAAAAATAAAAGCACTATGATGTTTACGGCTGATAGCACAGTCTCCTCAAACCATAAGGAGACCTCATGGGTAGAAAGCCAAGCCTGGAGCCCAGAGAACTGAGTGGGCAAATGTTTCTTTCTGAATAATAAGTAGTAATAGGGGCGGCAGGGCTGTGTCTCCAGCACCCCGGCCGCCTCCGGCTAGCTTTACCCGAAATAATTACACAGAAACTGTATTCACTTAAACACTGCTTGGCCCTTTAGCTCTAGCCCTTACTGGCTGATTCTGATATCCCGATCAACCCATCTCTAATAATCTGTGAGCACCGGTCTTACTGGGAAGATTCTAGCCTACCTCCATCCTGGGTCGGAGCTTCATCGCGTGTGTCTGCCTGGGAGCCGGGAGCAAGGCATCTCTGCTCCAGAGAGCAGAGCTGTCGAGTCTGAGCTCACTTCCTCTTCCTCCCAGCATTCTGTTCTGTTTACTCCTCCCACCTATGTTCTAAGCTATGAGCCTAAGCAGTTTGTTTATTACTTAACCAATGAAATCAACAGATTGATATATGACACTCCCACATCAGAAAGTCAGAGAATTCAAGTGAAATTTTTATTTTAGAAAAGACAATCTAAAGTCTCTACCAGGTTAGAGTTTCAAGTCTGGTCCTCTCAAAGGTCAACCAATTCTGGACCTCACAGAGGTCAACCCTGGCCCTTAAAGGTCATCCATTGTCCTTCCAAAGGTCAAAGGCCAACCCTGATCTTAACAGAGGTCAAACCTGGCCCTCACAAAGGTCAAAGGTCAACCCTGGTTTTCACAGAGGTCGACCCTAGTCCTCTCAAAGGTCAACCCTCTCTCTGAAAGCTTCCTCTTTAAACTTGGAAACTGTCCCTTTAATTTTATTTTATGTCTAGGAGTGTTTTGTTTTAAAAGAATTGTTTAATAAATATCATTTGGAAAACAAATTCACAAACATCCAATTCTCTTATGCTATCTTAATGTCACAATAATGTTCTATTACACACACACACACACATACACACACACTCCAGGTATTCAAGAGCATAATCCATCTCTGTAGGAACATGCAAAATGCTCTATAAAAATTAACATAAATTAATGTTTTTAAAAATTCAGGGGTTGAAATACTTCGGAAAGTAATTGGCAATCAAGTGAGAAGCCTCCTGAACTTTCTTCTTGCAAGTTCATAACTGAAATTTTCAGACAGAGCCAATTTTTCTTCAATAGATAGTATAAAACGGTGGCACAAAACATAGTGGGTGGTTTTCATTCCTCTGTGGCTCATGGAAAACTCATAAAAGTGGCTACGGAGACTCTGAAACCAACATTGGGTTTTCTTTTTTGTCCCACTAAAATAATGAGCATATCTGCCTTAAAAGAAGAACTTACAAAACTGTCTTGCACGTGTGAAATTTGAGAGATAGGCTCTTGTGGTTCTTCACTGTCTGTGGAAAAACAAAGAAGATGCAAAAGCTGTTGTATCAGTTGGGGCTATTTTTCAAGGCAAAAGGTAATGGCAAACACTAGGAAAGATGAAAATACAAAGGTGTGGAAAGTAGCTTTTATTTTAGCCTAGAACTTAAAATTTACTTTGATTTTTACTGCCACTGATTCCTTGGATGTGTTAATTTATGGTTTGAGGTTAAATCCAATTTATGTTTGGGGGGGGGTTGAATTGGATAGAGGCTGGAGGACAACCTGATGAGTGGTTGGGCTAGGTCTCTCACTGGGTCTGGTGTCTGTTCCTTAGACTAGACTAGTTGGACAAACAAGTCCCAGACATCTGTCTTCACCTTCCCAGTGCTGGGTTGGCAAGTGCATGCCATCCTTCTCAGCTTTTATGTGGGTCCTGAAGGTCAAATGCAAGCTCTCATGCTTATCCAGCCAGCGCATTACCCATCAAACCCTCTCCCCAGCCCCTATGCTTTTTCTCAAAGACATAAAGTGAACATTTAAAATTCAGAGTATTTTGTGGTTATTAAACAAATATTTATTAATATAAATATTAAATATTGTTAGCTGTTTAAAAATAAGTAAGCAAAAAGCAGTAGGATAATTATCCTAAGTTCTCGTTCATTGCCAATGGTCTTCTGAGGTCATTATAACTCAACCCTCCTGTACATGCAGCTCTTCTCACATACCTAAGCCTTGAAAATGGAATTCAAAACTCAAAGACCACAAACTCACTGAGGTTTCAGGGATTATTTCCACTCAGAGAATTAATTGGCCAAGGGAACAAATGCTGAAAAGAATCCCCTTAATGATTTAGGTTTAAAAAAAGAAAAACTATGAAAAATTGTCAGAATGATGGAGAAAAGGAACTAATCTCATTAATCTCAAAGAACTAGGAAATTGTTTCCGGGAACGTGTTTCTTTTTATTTCCATTGCCTTGTTTCTGCAGCTGTTTCTGGACTTGTCATAGTCCATAAACCTAACTTTTGTGTTTTCTCCCTGTTTGTCACTTGTCCAATTCCCATCTCCTTAAACTTCCCTTAATATTTTTTCCACCTTCAGTTTGCCTTGGGATCAACTGAAATCTAAAGGCTGGAACAGGGCTTAGTTATTCTGAACCCTGAATTCAGGATGCCTACCAGTAAGGATAGATTCCTCATAGAACTGATGCCCCTTGGGTGAGTAGAGTCTGGGACTCTAGACTCTGTGTTTGTTCCATTAACGTTCCTCACGTTCTATAGAACTTCTTAGTGCATCTGAGGGAGACATGGGGAAGACCCCTGGATACAGCTTGATGACCATCTGTGAGCAAACAGGGAGAGTCTTACATAACAAATTTCTATTCTTTTTCCTGTATAAGAATCTCTCTTACAATAAGATTGTTATGATTATTAACAACTTAAAAAGTTGCCGATTTTACAATATTTCAATCGCCTTTTTTCTAAGTCCTAAAAGTTTCATCCAAGGCTGGGACAATGCTGTAACCAGCTCATTTCACACTACCAGACCTATCCTTAGCTAAGGTCACTCGCCTTCATTTCATTTATAATAATACCCACTGTCAAGTAAGAATTTCTCTGTTAGGACTTTAAGCTTCACAGGATAGGTAGGAGGAACTCAAAATAGTTGAAGCAAAACTGGGAACCCCATCCTGACTGGTGTGGTGGTTGGAATAGGATTGGTTCCCATAGACTACTGTATTTGAATACTTACTTGGTCATTAGGGAATGACACTATTTGGGAGGGATCATGCCATATAGTCTTGTTGGAGGAAGTGTGTCACTGGAAGTGGGCTTTGGTTTCCAAAGCCTAAACCAGGCCCAGTGGCTCTCTCTTCCTGCTGCCTATGGGTAGCTCCTAATGTAGAACTCTTGGCTCCTTCTCCAGAACCGTGTCTGTCTGCAGCTCACCATGCTTCCCACCACACCGATCATGGACTAAACCTCTGAAGCTGTTAGCAAGTCCTGATTAAATGTTTTCCTTTATAAGAGTTGCTATGGTCAAGGTGTCTCAACAATAGAACAATGAAGAAAACTGGCTTGAATCCAGAAAGCCCCAAAATCTATCAACTTGATGTCTTGTCTCTGCTGTCCTTTCTATGCAGAGCCTCCTGCTATAGGCCAAACAAGGCCACTGTCAGTGTAACATCTGCATAAACAGCTTCTTGTTTACAGAACAAGATTTCAAAATTTCTATCATCAATATCTCTTTCTCTGTCTGTCTGTCTGTCTCTCTCTCTGTCTATCTTTCTCTCTCTCTGTGTGTGTGTGTGTGTGTGTGTGTGTGTGTGTGTGTGGTGATGTGGGGGGGGGCACAGACACAGCATGGTGGGAGCTGATGTGGTGGTCAGAGGACAGCCCTAAACCTTGGTCCTGGCCTTCCATATTGTTTGACACAAGATCTCTCTTTTGTTGTCCACTGCTGTATACCCACGGCAAGCTGGCCCTCAAGCTTCTAGGGATTCCCCCATCTCTGCCTGTCATCTTGCCTCTGGGAGCTCTGTGATTACAGATGTAATCCCCCGCTAACTTTACATGGGTTCTGGAAGATTGAACTTAGGTCCTCACCCTTGGGTGGCAAGCACTATCTATACCCATGAGGCCCCCTCCCCAGGCCTCTATCATTAACATCTTGACACTCTGGACAATTGACTTTCAGTAACAATTTAGTCAGACTTCTGAGTCCTCAGGGCTCCTCTTAGTAGTTTCCTACCCACTGATCACTTCCTCATGGTCTTTGGATGCACATTTCTACCTGACCTTGTACTGGGGGTTAAAATGGGTCTGTCTGTTGCTCCTCTCTTTTCCAAAACTTCATTGAGTAGCCAGTTTGTATAAGCCATCTTTATCATTTTTGTCATGGAGTGTTGATTTTAAATCTTTAACACTATGTGCCCAGTAATGCTCTTTATTTTAGGAAAGCTCCCCACTAAGGATCCAGCTTCCGTCAAACAACCAGAGTGCTATCTGCATATTCTATTAACAATAGAATATTATGCAATTAACACAAAGGACTATTTCAGTGGACTAAAGGGCAAGATGCATAATGAGGCCTTAATTATGAGCGGAGGCCCAGCCTGTAGATATTTGTAGAATATTTCTTTTGACAAAATGCAGAATATTTGTGTGCCATTTACATAAATTGACTCTCTACAATGAGAACGGTGCCAGAAAAGATTGTTTTCCTAAACCAAGAGGAAGTATTCCTGATGCCCATCATTTCGTAATTAGATTTCCACTTCTTTTGTAGTCAACCAAAATACAAATGATACTTCTGCCACCTGTGTGCTTACACAGCACTAAGAATGATTGGAACTTCACCCAGAAGCCGTGTCGTTTGTGCGGATGCTGGACTATTATCTCTCCTGAACTTTGTGATAACACAATTTCTTGTTTGTGAGACGAAACGGAACAACATTAACTCGGTAAAACTCTCAGGATGTCCAGTCTTTCCCACATTTCATGACTTGAGGCCTGGTTCAGTATGTCTGAGAATTTCTCAAAAGTTTGAGAACACTCACCTTATCCCTCCCCCACCCCCTGCTTGTCAACCAGCTAGGGATCTACAGTCGTCTCCAGGGCCATATGCAGTCAACTCAGAATAGCTCATGGGTACCAATGAGGTATGGACTGGGCTGTTTTTCTGTTATTTTCTATAGGTCTAAGTGCTGGCTAAACAGATTCCGATGCTCATGGTCTTGTATTTGTGGATAGTTGATGTTGTGTTCCACAGAATAAGAATGAGGTCCCAGAGTCAAACATGCAGTTTGGCAATAGTGAGATGAAAAGTCAAGATTGCCCAGCAATATCTTATTTAAATGGTATGGGAAATAGATATACATTATGTAATATCTGTAGGAGAAATATGCATTTCTTAGGACATTTTGATTAGAGCATCGTATTCATATGTATAACTACTTCCCTGACTACTCTATCAGTATCTTAAAAACAAAGACTATTCATGCATGTAATATTTCTCAAGCTTCACGAGTTTAGGAGCAGGGCCTCACCAAGAACTTTTCTTTAGAGCCTGAGTCCTGGCTCTGCAAAGCTCTCAGTTAACTTCTAGACTTAATAATGCCAGATTTATTTTCTTTTATACACTAAGCCTTGGCCCTACATCTACTTCCTAGAGTTACTACCTCTCTTTTATGGTTTCAATGTATCCTCCCTGACCTGAATTTCAGGCATACAAACTTAACAGCCAGTATACTATGCTATTGAAAAGTGGGGCCTTTGGTAGATAACTATACCTCTTCCCTTTGAGAACAACATCAATACCCTCGTAAAAGAAGTATGGTTTTGGTTTTGGTTTTGAGACAGGGTTTATCCATGTAACAGATTTAACTGTCCTGGAACTCACTCTGTAGATCAGGCTGGCCTCGGATTCACAAAGATCTGCCTACCTGTGCCTCCTGAGTGCTGGGATTAAAGGTGTGCACCACCACCGTCTGGCATAAAAGAAGTTTTATGCAGTTCTTTGCCCTCCTGCTACACAGGCACCTGGTTCCTCACCTCCAGAATATAGAGCAACAATACGTCATCTTGGAAGCAAAAAACAGGTCTCAGGAGAGGGTCACATCTTCAGAACTTGAATCTAGAACTCTGGGGAAGTGACCTTCTGTTTTTGAAACATTATCTGACCTCAGGTATTTTGTGGCACTGGTGTGTGATGGACTCAGAAGCATTGCCAATCAGTAATCCAACCTATTTACATTTTTAGTTCCTTGATACCTGTTTGGCAATTCTTGAAAATGAATCACTTCAAACTAACCTGTATGGTTTCTCTGTTTTATTTCTGCCCAGAACAAGAAAATAAAGGATTGAAATAATACAAGTGATACTGTAGTAAGGGTACTGGCTGAGTGGCTCATTTTGAAAGCTTAACTATGCACTTTACATCGGGGTCTTAGTACATAATTTAAAAAACAAAAACAAATTCCACTCTTCACCAACTTCCACATCCAGTTCTCCAGTTGGGGAACATGTGTAGGCCCAATACTAATCATGCATTTCCTGATGCTGTTTCACGTACAGAGAAATAGATACCATAACGTTTTGAGTTTCTCACTCATTGTGCGAAGGACACTAAAGTTTTCTTGTGTGTGTGGATAACAAGAGAATGAGATATAATTAAACAGTCTAGGGCATCCATTTTTCCTTTAGTCCATTACCTTGATGAAAGGAGAAACAAACACGCGATACTAACAGCGCAAGCCTGGATACCACCAGTATTGCAGTCTAAGTGGTAATATGAAATGACATAGAACCATGCAGCTCACCGAGGGTGGTAACCAGTGTCAGCTGCCCACCTGACACAGTCTACAATCACCTGGGCATAGAGCCTCGTTGAGACTACCTAGATCAGGTTGGCCTACTGTAGATCAGGCTAGTCTATTGTAATGCCTCTGTGCATTGCTTGACGACATCAGTGGGAAGATTGGCACACCATGAGTATGCCATTCATTACATTTTAGTCCAGTACTGTGCGAGTAAACACCATGAGCTAAGTCATGCACACTTCCGTGTTCATTTACTCTCTTTGCCCTTGGTTGACCTGTGAGCTCTTGGCTATGGATGTAAGTGCTCCAAGTTCCTTCCTTGGTTTCCCTACAGCAATGGACTGTAACTTGAGATTGTAAACTAAAGATAAACCATTCTTCTTAAGTTGCTGTTCATTGGATTTTGTTTTTTATCACAGCAACAGAAATGAAGCTGAACCCTGAGCTGTTCGGCAGAGAAAAACATAATTAAATCTACAAAGCATCCCTACAAAAATGCTATGAAACACAGCTTTGACATTTTCACAGTATTTTTGGAATATTTATTCTTGTCTTTCTTGTAAACCAACTATTCTTTGTGGAAAGATTTTCTTCTTTGTTAGCTTTTCCAGGAAAGGAATTAAAATACTTTTTTTTAAAAAAAATTAAAGTACTTTTAACTTACAATATATAATATGCATATATATGGAGTTGTGACAAATGTCATCATTTCATCCTTTCTCCATTTTCAAGCCTACTCCTATCTTCCAGTGGATAAACATTTTGATCATGCACTGTGTTGCTATACCCATGTTACTACCCCAAACATTGTAGCCATCCTTGACCTAGAGTATGCTATCAAGCAAGATGGATGGCTATATCTTGAAAGAGAATGAGGCGATGAGCAAAAACGTCAGAGAGCTTTGAAAATTCAGAGAAGATCAAGAGACATGCACCCAGGGAAAATAAAAAATACATTTTCACTTACATCTCTTGTATTTCATCTTGTGACTGCTGGGGTGCATGATAGTTGTACCTGGATATATTCGAATTTAGTGAGTACAGACTTGAAAAGCACCATCCCTAGAGCTGGGGAGATGGCTCAGTGGCTCAGTCATGGGGGCCTGAGTTTAGATACCTAGTACCCACATAAAAATCTCAACACTATTTGGCTGGGCGGTGGTGGTGCACGCTTTTAATCCTAGCACTCGGGAGGCAGAGGCAGGCGGATCTCTGTGAGTTCGAGGCCAGCCTGGTCTACAAGAGCTAGTTCCAGGACAGGAACTAAAAAAGCTACAGAGAAACCCTGTCTCGAAAAATCCAAAAAGAAAAAAAAAATAATAGTAATAATAAAAAAAATCTCAACACTGGAAAGGCAAAGTGGGAAGAATCCTGTTACTGGCCAGGCCAGCCAGTTTTGCTACATTGGTGGCCTCCAGGTTCAGGGAGAGAACCTTCTCAACAAAGTGCAGAGCAGTTGAGAAAGACACCTGACATTGACCTCTGCCCTCCACATGCTTTTAGTGCCCACACCCTCACACACTCACACACCATATCACATAGGCCAATACATTCTCTTGCCTAAAGAACAATCCACCAGAACTTGATCAGAATGGCTGGAGTTCTTGATAAGATTTTAAACTCTTTATATGAATTCCCAGGGTTTTTGATTTATTGATCTGAATGAATGAGTGCAAAAAAAAAAAATCCATGTGGCCTGTGATGCCAAAAGTCCTGTCATCCTTAAATTTGAGACCTGATACAAAGGACTGACTTCAGTAGCAGTGAGAGAAGCCTCAGAGGTTAGTGACATCCAGCATAACCAAAGAACTGAGGGGAGACAAGGATGCGGATCCCAGGAGACCTGCACATGGCATCAGACCTCTTCTCTGGCCCTGACTGCTCAGAATCTGCTTCGTTGGGAACCTAAGGACAATTACAACTGGGAGACAAAATAAACTTGGCAGAATTATGGCATTCTGTGGAGGACTTGGGCACTGGAGAACAACCTCCAGGTTCAGTTGTTAGAAGGGTGTGTAGGAAAGCAGAAGCCTACCATTGAGGAGCTACTTCCTTTAGGTTTGTTTTAATCTTGGCTCATTGCTGCCTCAGATGGATAATAATACGTACCACTAAGCCCCACCCTAGATCTTAAACACCTGAATCATGTAGGTAGAGATGCGAATATTTTGTAAGAACTCTTCAAGGAAATTATGATATAATTCAAGTTTGAGAAGCAACATACAAGCCCACAGTCCCCATCAGTTACAGACCACAGGAGAGGTCAGACCTGTGACACAAGTCTCAGAGCAAGGGAAAATTAAATTGTTACAGAAATCCAAATATCTTCAGCACTCAGCATCATCAAAACTCAGAAACATTACTGCTTTGTTTTCTTACAGTATTTATAATTTACATCAATGTGAAAAAAAGTAGTAATCTCATTGACCTTTACTTGATCTGTTCTATCTACTATAACAAAATGCCATAAACTAGGTGGATTATGAATAACAAAAATTAATGTTTCGCAGTTTCGCAGATACTCAAGGTGTGACTATCCAAGATGAAAATTACAAGTTTGGTGCCTGCTGAGGCCCCTTTTCCTTGTTCAGGGAGGGTGCTATTTTCCCTACTCCTGACAGCACCAAAGAAGCAAGGAGCTACCTTGTGCCTATTTAATAAGGTCGCTATTATCATTTTTATAAGAGTGATCCTCACAGTCTTACATTCTAATGTTCTCCTTCTTGCCCCATGACCTGAAAAGTTAGGGTCAGGACATGAATGGGGGAGGTTTCCAGCATCTTCCCTCAATGACCGTCATCTTCAGATGTCATTGAACTTTCTTCCTCAAAGTGGCCATTGAACACTCTTTCTGATATATTAAACGAAAAGTTAAACACTACTCTTTCTGATAAACAAAACATTGGAAGTATGCATATGTTTTATATGCTTGTTCTGTGGTTTCATGTCACATTTTTGCTATCTTTTTCACCAAAATTCACCTTTCATCTTTATCTCTAACTCACCTCTACTGGTGGGGTGACACGGAGGAAAAGAAGGAAACTTGAGAAAAAGCTGAGCTGCAGGCTGAAGTCTTCCACTCGAATGGGAAGGGCGGTAGAAGACAATGTGAATCCAAACCCAGCAAATGTATGCTAATCATGTCCAGTTCCACGAGTTCCACCCCATTGAGTTTGAGCCAGGCCACCTGACTGCTTCTTCCTCTGGTAAAGAACATCTCAGATGAACCAGCTGTCATGGACATGGTTCAGAAAATTGGCCCCAAAAAGAACTCTGAGCCATCTGTGTTTGCTGTTCTATTCATAGAGTGTTCTCCAAATCACAGACTTCTCTCAGGAACTTCAGAGCAAGGCCCTCTCCTATTGGAGCTCTGGAGAACATTGCTCATTAGCATCTCTTGCACCCCCTTGGGGTGGGAATGCTGTGATTTTTAGGCACGAGAGCTCAGGGGTGAGGTGGGTAACAAATAAAAGTGGGAACTTCCTGAGTCAGGAAGCCTGCTTTTCCTCTCTCTTTCCCTTTGTCAGGTGCTGGGATTGACAAGAAATCCAATGTCCAGTTGTACTGAAGCATCTGTGTGCACTTGCCAACGAAAGAACATTTGTAGGGTTACCTTGTGAGGGGCAAAGTTGTTTCCATTTTGAAATAAATACAAGGAAGTACACAGTCTGATCTGTTAAGTAGCTTGACAGCATAGACACAGACAGGGAGCAGTTGATCTAACATTGGATTGTATAGCTGGTGAGGAATGTGTTGGCTTACACCTTCTCATGATTTATCAAAAAGAGGATTTTTTGTTTTTACTTATGGGTATATAGATGCCATGTTGGGGTAGTGTGTGAGGAGGCCAGAAGAAGGCACTGGATCTCCTGAAAATGGAATATGGGCAGTTGTGACCCTCCTGACATGGGTACCAGGAACTGAACTTGGGCCCTCCATGAGAACAGCAAGCACTCTTACACACTGAAGCATTCTCTCTCCAGCACTGTTTCTGGGACTTTTTAGCTGTATACTTTTGTTCTTATGAGGCTGAGCCTGGATTGTGATTTATGTTTCTCTAGTTAATCTTTGAGAATTTTTCTGTGACTCTAGAGAAAGATGAAATGATGAATTCAATGAGGCTGAAATAGCAATGAGGTTTCTAAAAATTTATTTGTGGTGTATGAATTATGCTTAAGGCTCATGGAAATAATATCAGAAAGCATGAAATACAAGATAGCATTAAGCCACACCAAAACTACGTGCTTGACAAAATGTTGAAAAAGAGAAAATGTTGAACACTCAAAGGGAAATGAGTGGAAAGACTTATTTTGATAGGTAAAATTTTTTAAAAAAGATTTTGCAAAGATTCTCTTTTCTTCAAGGCTATAAGCATTACACATGTATTTAAATACATTGATGTGAAATATGGGTATAGTATCGGTATATAAATATGCTTCTTCTATGCTTCTTACCCATAGATTAGGAACCTCAGATTTTAGATATTTTTAAAGCTTATAATTATGAAGTAAAAAGAAGCAAACCAGGACATGGGAAAGAGAAAGAGATAAATCATTAGAGGAGTATTTAAGAGATGTGGATAAAATGGGGCTGGCAAGATGATTCTGCAGTTGAAATCACACACTGAACCCAGGTTCTGTTCCAGGCACCAGCATGGCACCTCAGTACTTCCTGTAACTCCATTTTTAGGCGACTCGATCTCCTTTTCTGTCCTTCAGGGGCACCTGCATTGCACATGGTGTAATATATACATACAAGCAAAACACTCATAGATGCAAACAAATCTGTTTTTAATGAAATACAAGTAAACTTTTTTATAAAAGGTATGAGTATTATAATAAGTTTTATAGAGGAGTAGAGGAAGGAACACACATAGCAATTCTAAAAGCTAATTGGGCAATGCACAAACAAAAAGAAAACCGTAGTGAAACATGCATATAAGAGCAGAAATTAAAGATAGAAGACACGAAAGAGAATACACAAGAAGTGAATTGCTGACACATCTGTGCTGAGCTGAAAGATGAAGTCAGAAGGTCTTTCTAATTCTAACAGTCTGTATTCACTATGAAGTATATATTTAAAGTATGTATATATATGTGTGTGTGTTTAAGTATATACATATAAGTAAATATATAATATGCATATAAGGTAAATATATATTAAAGTATGTATAGTATATGTTTGTTGTCGGAGTTTCTATCCCGCCCATTTCCCACAGTCATTAAGTCCCAAAGAAATCACAAAGAAGTCTACATTAACTATAAACTGATTGGCCTAGTATCTCAGGCTTCTTATTAACACTTACAACTTATATTAGCCCATTATTCTTATTATTCTTATCTGTGTTACCACATGGCTCAGTACCTTTTTCAGTGAGGCAATCACGTCTTGCTTCTTCTGTGATCAGGTCAGAATGACTACAGGGGAAAGGGCTTTCTCCTTCCCAGAATTCTCGTGTTCTCATTGACCCACCTCTACTTCCTGTCTGATTGTCCCACCTATATTTCCTGCCTGGCTTCTGGCCAATCAGCGTTTATTTAAAATATAATTGACAGAATACAGACCATGGTCCCACACCATATATTTAAAGCTAGGAAAGGTTCAGAAAACAAAAAGGGGGGAGGAGAATAAATGATTTGAGAAATTAAAATGTTGGGTAATGGTGATGAACTGTCCCTGTTTTTTCTGTCCCTGAATTTCTATTTGCATGCAGAGACATCCTAGACTCTCATATGCTTACAAGAATAACATCTTCTTATGACTGGACCTCAGACCAAGATGAGCCATAATGTATGTCTTACTCCTCAAAGTCACTGAAAAGGTCACAAGGAGATGTGCATGTAACAAGAGTCAAGGCAAGCACTGGCCTTGTGAAATGTTCCTAGTCACTATCAATTACTACTTATCTAGACACAAGGTGCAAAGAGAGAGAAGCTATCCTAACATTCATTCTCTGAATTGACATAACAAGTTGTTTGGGGGCTGGTAAGATGGCATTTGTAGCATAAACCTGGCAAACTTGATTTGAGTTCTAGAGCCCATGTAAAGGTGAGATAACAGAATTCTTCAAATTGGCCTGATCTTCATAAAAGTGCCATTGTACTTGCGTTCCCACACAAACACACTACACACACACACACACACACGCACGCACGCACACACAGAGAGAGAGAGAGAGAGAGAGAGAGAGAGAGATAGATAGATAGATAGATGATAATACATGTTTTAAAACTTGCATTGGGTAGCTCATGACTTTTTACTATAACCATTGCATATCACTTTTAATTATCAATACTGTATGAGATTTATTTTTCCAACTACTCTTGTCCTTTTGCTCCTTGAAGGAATTCTTTGAGGAAATGTGTAATTTTGTGTTTGAAGAGTTGAGTCCTTTGGCAATACATCATGATGACAGAACTTTGCCTCCAGTGATTGTGTGAGCTTCAGCCTCCCCATATTTGCACAAACACAACCTTTAGTGACCTTTGGAATTTGAAAACTGCATGAATCACCATAGTAGGAAAATTGGACTGAGGCAACCAGACAATTAGTTTTCAGAGGATTGACTACATCCTGTGCCACATAAATTGGTAAAGGTATGTGTAGAGCCACATAATCTATCAAGATAAATTTGTCTATGATTCATTATCTATGGTAGGCATTCATGTTATTATGAACTCTATATATCAAAAAAAGATCAATATCATGACGAATTTGATGTTGTCAACATTATAAAATAAACCTCATTAATCTATTGTGCCTTTAAACTCTGAATGGTCTTGTGACATACACCACCCACATCTAGATGATCACGTCAAGATTAACCTCCCAAAATTATGATTACTAATTGAAGACGTGTTTTCTAAATATACCTGTGTATTTACAAGAAATGACATGGGTAGCCTGAGCTTGCAGGAGAAATAACATAATCTGAAGTATACCAGGCTTGGAGTTTGGCTTTAGGAAAGTGATTTCTTTTTCCAAATATAATACATGTATTACAAAATACCTGTATTACTGGGGCAAAATGTTTATCTTTGCAGCATGACAATATTTGTTCATCAGTAATAGAATATTAATAAAGTTTTCCCAAATGATTGATATACATCTACCAGAATGGGACATAAGATGCAATATGCAGCAGTCAATTCAGAAAATGTATTTATTTATCCCTGCATGTAAAATACATCCCATCTCCATGTACCTTTCTGCTG
>NC_022034.1:15653805-15668255 GCF_000317375.1 Microtus ochrogaster | reverse complement strand
TCTATAACTTTCAAGGTACATCAGGGAACTCAGACACAGCACATATTCAATATTTTAAAATAGTTCAAAATGTATCAGATGACTTAGGATTATATAAAATTGTTTAATTTCTAAGTGATTTCCATACTAATGAAGTTGATATTTAAAAAAAAATCTTTAGATTTAGAAAAACTATTTTATTAGGTAATTTATCAAATAGAATATGCAGAGTTTTATAATAGCTTGTTTCTTTGCTTTGATCTCAGTATTTCTTTATTTTGTGTGTATGTGTGCATGTTTGCACATGCATGCTCACATGAACACACCTATTTATGAGAAATCATAAGACAATTTTTGAGAGTTGGTTCCCTTCTTCTTCCATGTGGGTTCAGGTATTAAATTTAAGTCATTAGACTTGGCAGCAAGTACCTTGACCAGAGTGTGATCTTACTGGCCTTCTGGTTTTGTTTTAAAGTCAGGTTCTCTTAAGTAGCCCAAGTTCAGACTGGTCACAAATTCACTACATAACTGATGATGGGCTTGAACATCTAATATTTGTGTCTCCATCTCCCTACTGCTAAGATTATAGATATGGACCCCTACCCCTCATTTATGAGGTGCTTATACTCAAACCCTAGGCTCTGTACATACTCAGAGCCACACTCAGACCAAGAAAGTGTATTTCAGTCATTGCATGTTTATTGTAGTGAAAGTCATATGCTCAAAGAAAAAGCTGTGGAGAAGCTTCTCAAACCCCCCAGGTTCTTGAGCCTTGCCTCCCAAAAGACTGTCCAGCATCCATAGGAAGATAACGGATACAGACTGCTGGTGTCATTAGCGTGTGTAGAATTTGTGCTGGAATTGATTGACACACAAATCCCAAACTGTTCTTTTGTAATCATGTAAATAAAACAAGAAAGTAAAAAATGATTCCACAGGCCACCATGGGCTCTGGAACAAAATTCAGGGGATTATTCCCTATAATAAATCATAAAGCATAGTATTGTCCCTGTTTTTACTGTTCCTCAGCTAACCCTTGCTTGGGACAGATTTCATAGTCATATGTTGGTATTCTTAAGACTGTCACCTAATACCTTTGATATGAGCTGCTTACCTAACGACCATACAAAGCATTTCACTGGCCTTTTATTTAAGAGCTGATGCCCAAGCAGCAAGCCAAGCCAGGTATGTGTTCCTGGCACTCTACAGTATCTATAGGTGCATGGAATAAATTATATTATTAACACAACATGTTTATAAAAATTTCATCTTGGATACTAAATAAAATTCAGTATTTTCAACTTATTCTCTCATTCTGACCAGGCAAAGGAAAACAACAAAAAAAGCAATTTTCTTACCTTACTTCAGCTATTCCTATAGGACCCATTTCTCTGACAGAATTTCCCAAATCACTCCCTTAAACCTGTCACTAACAGTAATAAAGACAAAATTAGAGAACAAACAATAGCCAGAACTACAGATGATAAAACTTTGTCTGTTCTCAGCTATTTCTTTACTAATGTACTGCCCTATTCGTGGAAGATCAGGAGAGACTATGAATCTGTACTAATAGCTCTTTCTTATACTTCCTGCCTCCAAAGAGACTGAGCTTTTACAACACCAAGTTGTAACCAAGTTAATAACATATCTAGAGATCCTTTAAGACTGTGAATTTAGATATACTCTGTCTTTTTAAGTTTAGTCTGCCCTTATGAAAACAATGCAACCAATCTTACTATGCCTCGGATTTTCCTTGCAATCAATCAGCTTTACAGCCTAAGTTAAATGTATAGCTTTAATCTTAACTCGTTTATTCTTCCATCTCCCTGACTCAAAATGAAGTGTGAGTGTGTACGTGAGTGTGTGTTAGTAATCAATTGTGAAAAGAGCTTGCTGATTGAAATAAAAAATTAAGCAAAGCAAATATTCTATAAGTGTCAGAGGCAGCATGAAGATATAGACTGATAACATTGGTTTGCAGTTTGAGATGCTTTTCTGGGTCAGTTAGGAACAAACGATGGGGACAGACACACACACTTGACAAAGAGCAGACAGACCAGCCAGTGACCACAAATGTTGTAAGGAAGGCCACTTGTTTGTTTCCTGGCCACCCAGACTCCCAAAATAATCACACAGGAACTGTATCATTAAATCATTGCTTGGTCAATCATTTAAGCATATTGCTAGCTAGATCTTTCATCTAGAATTAACCAATTTCCAATATTTTATATTTTACCATGAGGTTCGTGGCCTGCCGGCAAGGTTCCAATGTGCCTATCTCTGGCAGCAGCTCCGTGGCTTCTCTCGGACTCCATCCGCACCCTTTCACCCAGCATTCAGCTTAGTTTTCCTGCCCAACTAAGTTCTGCCTTGCTATAGGCCAAGCAAGTTTCTTTATTCATTACCCAATTAAAGCAACACATAGACAGAAGGACCTCCCACACCATACAAACTATAGACAAATGGGAGACACAGGGAGAGAAATGGAGAATTCAAACTTAGGTTCACTCTTAATCAAACTACTCCAAGATGAAGTATCATTTTCATTCCTTAGTGCAACATTGGCCATTAAACATATTCAGAAAGAAGGTTGAGACCTGACTTCACTGAGTGAATTAAATATATATCAGGAGCACAATGTGAGTTATAATTGGGGCCTCTGAAACAATAAGAACTCCATTGTAGGGATTTCCAATTTGTGATTAAAAGAAAGAAATATGAAAATAAAAGGTATAAACATCGCTCTACTCCCCTTCTACCAGAAATATATATATGTTCACATATATGTTCATGATATATATGTGTGTTCACATATATGTTCAGAATATGGTCCTGTAAAAGACCATTTGCAAACAAAAAAAAGCAGAGCTAAAAGCAGGAAGAACCCCATCACCTTACTGGATTAAGCAGTCTTTGTGTTTGGTTAAAACTGTTAAATACATTACTTGTTGTGAAACTAGTACCTAGAATACACTAGTTAATAGAATGTACCAGTTAATTTAAGAGTATCCAATGTATTAACACATTTATGGAAAACCACAAATAGCTACCTCTCCATTAAAGCTATCTTTGTTTCTTCCATTGCCAAGTAGAAGACTATAAGACATGCCAACACATCTAGCTCCTCTCTCAAAACCTTAATGGTAGAGGGGTAGAAGTGAAGCCAGCTGAAGATGGCAGAGCAGGCAGGAGCAGAGCATGACACAGTGGCTATTCTGGTGCAGTGAGTATTGACCAAAGAAGAGGATTGACATCGCTGTAAGTCCACCTATCTGACAAAGGCTAAAGATTTCTAGGTCACCACATACTGAGCTTTCTCAAAGTGACTTTCAAATGTCACATAGCTATATAATTTATCTTCTGGCTGAAGTTAATCAAATAAAGTAGGAGGTCTTTGAGGATCAAGCTGACCCTGGCCTGGCTCTATTCATTCTCCATGGCTCGTTAAATGAGAAAACTATTTCGGTCTTCAGCAGTCTTAAAAATAACAGAAGGAACACTTCGCCAGAACCTATACATTAGGTGGGGGAGAAATAGCCATTCTCAAATGCCTTTTCTTCCCTCCAATTGATTATACTCATTATAGTCTGACGTTAGACTTTCAAGCTGGCCAACACTACAGAGACATTAAAAGAAAGACGACACACACATCACAGTATTCCTGAGAGAAGGGACTGGCGAAATCAACAGATTTCGAATCTAACTGTAGGGATAGCCAACTTTAACCTGAGGGATCCTAAGGAAAGATTGTCACCAGCGACCAGATGGTGAGGGAACAGCCCCTCTTGACTACAGATCACGATACCTCAAAGTCACCACTGGGTGATCTGAGAGGGATGATTGCAAAAAGCAAACAAGTTTTCCCTTTCTAACTATCTTTTGTGCACAATTAATAACCCATTCTCAGAGTACTGAGTTTAAGATAAGTTTCATTTAGGGAGCTGGGGACATAGATCAATTGGTAAAGTGCATGAGAACCTGAGTTCCATCCCCAAAAAAAACATATCAAAAAAGGTGGCATGGTGGCAATTGCTTGCAATTTTAATCTTAGTCTAGCCTAGTTTTAACTGGTGGGTTCCAGGCTAGTATGAGACTTCTCAAAAGAAAAAGGACCATTAGTGGGTGGACTCTGAGAAATGATGACATCTGACCTACACACATGTGCGCATGTCCCCATAAACACACCACACATACACAGATATAAAAATATGAATCAAGGGGGAGGGGAGTAACTGTGGTTGGTATGTAAAATGAATAAAAAAAATTAAAAGCATGAATCATAGCTTGATTAAATTATGTGAACTATAAAATTCTCACTGTACAATATATTTACTAATTTATTTTATGGTTATTTTCTCAAAATATCTCATAGGCATAATAAAGAGTGAGGAAGGCTGGTGTCTCAGTGTTAGGCGCTGGGCTGAGACACTCTTAGTATGTCAGATTAACAAGGAAAACTAGAGTGGGAGAGGGGACGAGGAGGCACAGAGCAAGGAGACATTGGAATTAATCAGGGACTGGGGATGGGAATATAGCATTCATTAGACGTGGGCAAGACACTTTGTCAGGCAAAAATCGTTCATCAGAATCTCAGATTTTAGTGTCCTTCATCTCAGCAGGACTGTCCCACACACCTCTATCATGTCAAGTTACAGGATTCCATTTTTCACTAACAAATGCCTTCAGTTTTAACTGCAAACACTTTAGACTGAAATGTAAATGTCTGTGTGTTATTCAACCACATGATGAGGACTTGTGGTTGATTGTTATTTGGTTTTGTTTGTTTGTTTGCCTTTATGTTTCTTTCTTTATTTTTTGTCCAATTTTAGTCCCACAGCTGCAGGAGAAAAGACTGTGAGGGAACACATAGGACTCTTATAATCATGTTTATGCACCTGAATCTGGCAAATGGCATCTTGCAGATTATTCTTTTCCCGTGTCACTTGGTTCAGAGAGGCCAGGAGAAATCAGCCATCATCATTAAATTCATAAGTTGAATGGGAATTGTCAAAAGCATCAAGCATACGGTCACTAAAGTCATTGCCTCACACAGGTGGTGAAAGAGGAATCTCAATTGCATTTATCTTGTATATTGTTTAACAGTTCATGTTATGAATTATCTTTACTCTATACTACCAGGAGATTCTTTAGCAACTTGAGGTATAGTCAATTAGAGAGCCAGCTCCAGGAAACACCAAGTCCATTGAAGAAATTCATCCTTACAATTATCTTTCTGGAGAAACATTCTCAGTACCAATATTTGCATCTGTTCCTTAAGGGAAAAGAAAACAATGTGTATATAAATATATGTGTGTATCCATATATTATAAAAGAGGGTTTATTGATTGGTTTACGTGGTAGAGTTAGAGTACTCAAAAATGTATCATTGGTATACCAGAGAGAAAGAGAGCCTAGTAGCTGCCTAGCCCAAGAAACTGGATGCCTGAGCAACTGTGTCAAACATGAAAACCTGGACATTCTCTGAAAATTGAAAAGACAATCTTGTGTCTGCATTAAAGGTTGAAGGAGGTGGAGTCTGGAGATGCAGATGGTGGCAGCCTGGACAGATACACTTGGGAGGAAAATGTGTCATAGCGGCTCTTCTCCTTCAACTATCATAATCCCACTGTGTCAGTCCTGCTGTGGAAGAAAATTGCTTGTTGGTTCCCGGCTGCTCAGACCCAAAGTAATCACACAGAAACAGTATTAATTAAATCATGGTTTAACCTATTAGCTCTAACTTCTTATTGGCTAACTATTGCATTTTAATTTAACCCATTTCTAGTCATCTGTGTATCGCCATGTGGCTGTGGCTTACTGGGTAAAGTTCCCTCTGGCTCTAGTGGGGCTCCATGGCTTCTCTCTGGCTCTACCTTCTTCCTCCCAGCATTCAGCTTAGTTTTCCCTGCCTATCTAAGTTCTGCCCTATCAACAGGTCAAGGCAGTTTCTTTATTCACCAATGGTATTCACGGCATACAGAGGGGAATCCCACGTCATCTTACTATCTGGGAATCCCATGACAGACACACACAGAGAGGTAACCTAGATATGTGCAAATTTAGTCAAGTTGAAAACCACCACCAATTATTAATTTCAATCTTTCAGGGTGTATCCAGATTTGATTTGATATGAGGTCTGTGACCTAAACAATAGGTTAAATTCTTTGATGGATTCATAATATGATGGCAACATGGGAAGTGGCAGTTAAGTAGCAGATGGAGCCTAGTTTGAGGCAGTAGGTAACTGGGTGAATGATGCTGGAGCTGTATCTTGCCCTATCACCTTTGTGTATGTTTCTTGTCTCTGCGTATCCAAGAAACAAAGAGCTACTCTACCACATAATCCCTCTGCTATGAGTTCTGCTCAAACATATGGGGCCAAGCAATCAAGGATTGAATCCTCTAAAACTGTGAGCTGAAATAGCTCTTCCCTCTTCCTTAAAATTACTTCAGTCAAGTAGTTGGTCATAGAAATGAAAATTCTAAGTAATACACATTGTAAGATTTTGTGTGAAGGCTGCTTGTTCATTTCCCAGCTGCCCAGACTCCCGAAATAACCACACAGAAACTGAGAAACTGTATTAATTAAATCACTGCTTGGCCAATTACTTAAGCATATTGCTAGCTAGCTAGAATTAACCCAGCTCCATTATTTTATATTTTACCACAAGGTTAGTGGCCTACCAACAAGGTTTCAGCATGTCTGTCTCCGGCAGTGACTTCATGGCTTCTCTCTGACTCCACCTCCTTTCTTCCAGCATTCAGTTTAGTTTTTGTTACCTACCTCTGTTCTTCTAAGCTACTAGCTAAAACAGATTCTTTATTAACCAATGCTATTCATGGCATACAGAGGGGAATCCCACATCAGTAAGGCATACTTTCTGGTTCCTGGGAACCATGTTGCTATTTGGAGATTTCATTTGCATTGATACTCTTGGGTGGTATGATGGCCAGGGGATACTGGAGGGTGGGTAACTTGAACAACACCTTATCATTGTCATCCATTGCTCCAGAGGATGCTCTGAAGTTTCCTCTGCTCTGTTATCTATGGTCCTTTTTTTTTCTATCTTAATGACAAGCATTTGTTATGCCTTGGGGCCCTAATGTTTCTTCTAGATTTCTCTGACTTTCTATCACCTGTGGCTCATATGATATGCCATCGTAATTACAAACTGTTTTCTAAATGAATAACTTTATACCCAGAAATAAGTGGAGGTCTCACCCTCATAAAAAAAAAAAAGGTTTCATTTTCCAGAAGACAGACCCCAGCACAAAAATCCACAACTGGTCAAATTGCGGAGAGCAAGGTCGTAAAGTACCATCCCTAACTTATGTGTCTGCAACACAACCCCTCACAAAGTATAGACCTGTGATATTGTGTCTTCTGCTTAGAACAGAGAACTGCACACATGAAATCTCAACACAAGATGATGGCTTCAACCAGACCTGAACAATTTCAACACTGGTTGACCTCTCAGTGTTGGTGGGGGAAGTTTCATAAGGCTATACTGCTAGATGAAGAACTCCACACATTTAACAGTTGCTAGGAGAGATGACTCAGTCTTCCCCAAAGACAAGTTCCATAACAGGTTATTCAATCCCAAGTGGTTAGCCCTAAACACGTGTACATATCAGCAACTCTAAGTGGAGTCAGCAGGTTGTATTTACATACATAGGCATGTATAATGACAATTAAAGAAGAGGTTATGAATTCAAGAGGGAGTGGGAGAGAACTTGGGAAGACTTGAGGGAAATGGAATGCATTCTCAGCAAACTGGACTAGCTCGAGTCTGTGAGTTTTGCGTTCAGCTATTGACTTTACCTTAACAGAGTGGAGAGTGGTCCAGGAATACACTCAGTGTCACCTTCATGCAAACATACACACAAGCACACATACACACAACGCACTCATATATAGAGGAGCACATGAGAACACACGCACACCACGAATGCACACATAAAAGAGGAAACTACCATATACAATCCACTTATCATGACTGTATTTATATAAACTCTTATATCATAAAACTTATAAAGAATATACTGAGCCTAAAATAATAGTGAACAATGAATTTAAAACAAACGACGACACAACATTCTTTCCTGCCTTCCAGTTTGCAATACATTTCTACTTTTAATAGCAACCGAAATGCTGTGAATATAGTAAATTCTAAGTTTTGTGAAAGGGGTTTGAAAGATAAGCCCATATATTATGGAAGCAGCAACTGTGTTGGAGCCAACAGTAGTTAGAGCCAATCAAATGCAATTAGTATTCAGACTTTCAGAATAAGAGATTTCCAACTCCATCACACTGCCTCAAGGGTTAATTACTAGAGTAAAAGTGCTGCCAGCTGCAGGCCAGTGTGGAAAACAACCCTAAGGGAGCAGCTATATGCCGAGACCTATAGGGCTGTAGGGGCGAGAATGTGGGAAGCCTCGAGGGCCCATTTCTCATTCACAACATGTTTCCAGTACTCACAGCTGAGAGAGTCCACCTAGAGTCTTAGGTGAGAGTGTCGACTTGACGCTCTCAACAAGTTTGGAACAGTTAAGGCTAGACTCTTGATAGTGGACATATGAGGGACATATACCTTGGAAACAAGACGTAGAGAGATGTGGTTTGGGTGGTCTCCAAAAAGTCGATTTTAATCAGAGACTTAGTTCCCAAGCTGGACCCAATGGGGAATATAGAGAGTCTTAATATACCAGCCCGAGTGAAGATTCTTAGGTCATTAGGGGTTGCCTTCGAGGGGAGTATGAGGTCTCATTCTCTGTTCTGACTCCTTGGCTCAAGATGTGACTTTCCATCACAAATGTTCCACTTTCTGCTATTTTCCATGAGGTCCTCACCATGGTCTTGAACCTTTAATGCCGAGTTTGGTAAGTTCTTTGTCTTTCTAGTAGCTAGTGTCAGGCATTTCATTATAGTAATGAAAAGTTGACTAACATAATAATAACCTAAGGCTCCCAGACAAAATACCAGCCAAATGAACTTAACAACACATTAAAAGGCTGCATATAGTGACCAAGTTGAGTTTATCTCTGGGATAAAATGATTTGGCAAATAAAAATCAATTGAAGTGACATACTACATTAATAAAACTAAAGATTTTTTAAGCCTGTGTGATTATCTCAGAAAAAGCAAGACAGAAAATTGAGCATTTAGCAAAATTCAACAACCTTTCCATGAAGTGTTATTATAGGAACCTAGGAAGACATGAATGGGGTGCAGAAGCTGCCATACAAAGCCTCCCCCTTTGTAATAAGATACATCTTCACCCAGTGGATAGGAGTTAGATGTTGGGTAATGAAGGAAACTCTAGTTGTATCTTGCCAGCTATGACTGCTGATACTTAAAATGCCTCTTTGTGGCTGAAAGCCAGCATATGAGAATAAGGGAAATCAATTAGAACATAGGACAGATTTGGGAGTTGAGATTTAAAAAATCGTCATGTAGATAAATCATCTCCATCAAAGGTGTCAAGTCTATACAATAGGAAAGAGCTCAGCTTTCGAGTATGAAGTGAAAACCCACGACTCTAGGAACCCTCCATCTAGGTCACCATCAGTCAGACAGAAACTGCAGAGTCCAGCCTTGTGGACTGAGCCCCTCCTAGGTCAAGATAGCCATTGCTGGACTACCGAGGGCATTTCCTGTAAGCCATCCTAATAAATCCCCATTGAAATGTGTATTCATTCTATGGGCACTGACCTGCCATGACTATTACAGTGTTTCATCAGAATAAAGTCTCAGTTATGGAAGATTCTACAGTTCTGCAGTCCGGTAATGCACCTTCAGTCACAGTAACACAGCATTTGGCGGGTAGATTTCATGTCAGATATGTTTTCACTGCAGTAAGAACATAGCCCAAAATAAGGAGACCTCAACATCCGAAGTTCCCCCTCCCCGTGTCATTCTCTAAGAAGCTCCGCCCAGAAGCTGCTGGCTCTTCAGTTACAGCCTTGTGGCTAGCAGATCCCAAGCTGCTTTTCCTCTGGAACTCCCTGGCCCAGAAGCTGTCCATTGCGCTGCTGAGAAACATCATCTAGACACCTTCGCACCTGCCTTCATTCGGGATTTGATTGCCACCACGACCAAAAGTAACTTGAGGAAGAAAGAGTTTATTTCCTCTTACAACTTTTAGTCCATCACTGAGAGAAGTCATGCAGGAACTTAGGCAGGAACCTGGAGGCATTAGGCAAGGCAAAGGCCATGGAGGGGTGCTGTTTATGGGCTTGCTTCCTGTGGCTTACTCCGGAGCACCTGCCCAGGGGTGGTACCACAGTGAGCTGGGCCTTCCCAGTTTGAATCGTCAATCAAGGACATGCTCTACAGACTTGTCTACAGGCTGTACAGGCCATCCGATGGGGGTATTTTCTCAATCGAGGTTCATCTTCCCAGATTTTGTGGGGTTGACAAAAGAACAAAACAAACAAAAATACAAGAAACAAACAACAGCAAAAAAGATCAGGACAGCCACCACAATCCCCTCCAGAGAGTTGCCTTGTTTGCCTTCTTTCTTGGAAGGTGTCTTCCAGGACCACTGCAAAGA
This sequence comes from Microtus ochrogaster, assembly GCF_000317375.1. Lineage (NCBI taxonomy): Eukaryota > Metazoa > Chordata > Mammalia > Rodentia > Cricetidae > Microtus > Microtus ochrogaster. The sequence continues at coordinate 15,657,723 of NC_022034.1, read as the reverse complement.
CTTTGCTGTAAAGGATTTCTCAAGTGACCTTGGCCAAGGTAGCCTTTAGCATGTCACTGCCCTTTGAGGGTTTATCTTTTTCTTTCTTGGTTAACTCCAAACACCTTCCTTCGTTAACTCCGAGCACCCGACATACAGTATCAGTCTAGAGCTGCCAAATGCTTTAGCAACGACCCTGAAGGGCTCCTGTTAGGTCGGTGGAGAATTTAAAGAGGCAGTAGCCATAGAAAAAACAGTCAATACTGCCTGAAGAATGGCCATCATGAGTTTACAAGAAGGCAGAACAAACAGTATGTGGTCCATCTGGAGGATGGAGAGGAGCGGGTATAGAACTGCAAAACATGGAATGCTGGTTTTTTGTGCAAAACCACACTCAGCTCTCATGTCAAGGCCACAAGCGAGCTCTCAGTCCCGGAGACATCTCTGTGTCAGTCCTGGAGACATCTCTGTGCTTACTATGGGTACAATTTTGTCCCTGAGGGTACAAGACATTATTGTATTAACAGCTGCTATCAAAATATACACTATTAGACTTGATTCATCCAAGAATCTGAAAAGCATTGAGAGACACTATGGTGAAATGGGACATATGCTTCTATTCCTAAGTGCAGTAATAGGAACATAGTTCATGCTTTCACATCGAAACAGGCATGATGAATTCAGTGTTATACACATGACGCCCTGTGGGGAAGTACCTGAATACCCACTATTCAGTGATAACCTAATAACCGTAAAGCTTTGTAGATTTTATGTGTGTGTCAGCTTCCAAGCCACACGGGACTCTGTTCTTTCATCAAAATCCAAGTGACTTGTTGGTCCTACTGCCTCTTCCTTATTGCACTCGTCTCTCCTTATTGACTCCGATCATCACTGTGGCACTAACTACATCTGCTGTGGCTAACTGCCAATCTCCATTAGATCCATTTGAGGTTCCCATAAAGATCTAATTGCCAATCTCCATTAGATCCATTTGAGATTCCCATCACACAGGGCCATGTGCTTCATGAGGATCTAAAACACCAGCACTTACTTACCCTTTTGCTTCAACTACGAGCTGCTACATCCATTGCTTTGCAACAGGTCGGGAAAACAAACATATATACCACAAAAAAATAAATGTTAGACCCTTTTGACAATAAGATAGAATAAGGTTCAGTCTCTCTCCTCTGGTAAAATATGGTTCTTCGTGCTATTTTTATAATGAGAATTTTACAAAAATATTGAACATCTTCAGTACAGGATAACTCTCTTAAAAATATACTAAACAATTGATAAATGTCATTTTATAAATAAGAATTTTATTAAGAACATTTCATGTCACCATTAGTATTCATTCTTTTAGCAAAAGAAGCTGGACATCTAATATATGGAAATCACTTCTGGGAGAGCTGGAGGGAAACAGGGATATGATGAAGCTTGGAGAATAGTGAGGAAAATAAGACGTGCCTCCTCGCGACTTTCCTCATTATTCAATTTTCCTATCCATCTTACAGGAGCGATGATTTAGAGGAGTAATGGGTGACGTGGTCTACTCCTTAGCCCTTAGCAAAAACCTCTTTTACCACAAAACCACACACCCTGAAATAAGTTCCAGCCGACTAACTAGCTTGGAATTGGGCAGCAGCACAAATCTTTCTCCTATAGTGGTATTCTTCTAAAAGAAGTTCATCTTCCCAACCTTCACATTGTATTTAGTTTCTTCTCCCCTACTGCAAATTAGGATATTCAAGAGAAAGACTCTTGTCCATCTTACACACCATTGCCGCTCAACTTACTTCACCATTTCTCCAAAAAAGATGACAGTGTTTGAGCTGTCTGGTTGTATTAATTTGGAAAAGAGATTTTTTTTTTGGCCTCTGATATCTATTCAGAAATCCCGTATTTTGGTTATTGCTTTTTCCCCTCTTCTGTTCCCAGAAGGTATTTCACATATTTCATTTTCTTTCCAGACCAAGTCATTTCAGTGTCTCTTGTCCTCTCTTGGGTTTTACATATTAATATTCTAATGTGGAAATGTGGCTCTCCTCTGATGCTTGCACAAATGTTTGACCTCGGCCATTTGGGACTGTGGGAATGCAGCCATGATGCAAATGGCTGATGGTTGGGCTCCATACTAATCACCATTACATCACAAAAGGCAGGATGCTAGTCAGTAGCAATTAGTTTCTTTCCCCTTCACCCAGTCAAAGAGAAAGTTTACTTCAATACATGTAGAAATATTAATGTTGTAATCTTCAAAGTACTAATTTCATTATTTTAAAGGAAATAAAGGTGGTTAATGTTCTCTACCTTTAGAAATAGAACTAAATAAACTTTTTAAAGTGAATGACCATAAACAAATCCTAATTGACAATTAACTCACCTTTTTCTTCCCTCTTTGCCATGTTTCAATGAAATTATGATCAGTTTTTTATAGCACCCTCTGACATCTGAGCCACACAAATCAAGTCAATGATATTTGACCTTATAGAGCTGCAGGTGATGTGTTAGACCCCCCAAAAAATCCAATAGATTCAGCCCCACTCCTTGAATATGGTTAAACAATTATCTTTTCCTCAAGCAGGAAGACTATCATAAGTCTTCTGAATAAGGTCTCTGATATTAACGAGGTTGGTTGGAGGAGATTGGAAAGTTTTATGAGAATGGCTGATCCTGTTCTGTTTTCTCGTGAGATTTTGTCAGCAGACACTGAGGAACTGTGGGAACAATATGCAGAAGGCAGCTAGGCTTTTTACACAGAGGATTAAAAAACAGACTCTCTAGCATGCCAAAAGTGAACATCACTAATGAAACTTGATGACTGACTAGAATTTAATCAAGCTTGGCTGATATAATTCCTTGACACCTTTGCCCTGTTTTGTTTATAATGAGGGCTGAGGTGGACAGGGGGGTTGAATATATTCGGGGGAAAAGAAAGAAACACAAAAACCATCTACCACTGATTGATTCATTTCCCCACACCACAAGCAATGTCAACCGCACACTACCTGGGTGATAAATAAAACGTTTGCATAGTTTATAGATCCTCATATAGACTGGCTTTATTCTGATCAACTCAATTTTCCAACAGACTACAGTCTTGGATTGGAAATGCATCCTTTACAAAGGCTCGAATGCTGACATCTTGGTCTGCATTTTAAGGGGAGATTGCATCATCCACGTGTGAACACTCGGGTGAATGTAGACTGAGAGGTGGGTTCTGTTTAGAAGATGGGATCTTGTCATTGTCCTGTGTGTCTTTCTGACTCCTAAGTACCAAACGAGAGCAAACATTTCAGTCTGGCCACAGGCCAGAAGCAAGAAGGGACTGCAGCCTCTAAAAACCTGAGCCAAATAAACCATTTCTCCACAGCTATAGAAATCTGACACAGTCAGTGTAAAGTCCCCTCGTATGCCACACCCTGGCTTGCCATCTCACGCCCTCCTCTGCTGTCATTCCCGCCCTTCTCCTCTCGCTAGAGAATCCTCCCCGTCCTCATCTGCCATTGTTTCCCATCATCAGTGTCCAGACAGCCCTACCTCTTTTGCACGGGAGTCCAGAATTTCATTCTCTTATCTATTCTTCTCTTGTTCAGTGACACCCTCTGCGCAGCCCCCCATACACACACAAAGAAATTTCTCCTTTCTCAGAATCCCAAACTTACAAACATCTCGCCTGCCCATGGGTACTATATGAAGTTAATAGTATATAAATATAAATACAGCTATTGATGGATTTGGTCGTGGGTAAAATGATGAGATCAAAGGCTAAATCATTGTTTAGCATTATAAAAGTTTGGCAACTGTGAACTACAGAAACAATAGCTTTAAGTTCTCAACCAAATAATTTAAGTGTTCAGATATCGTTATATATTTATTATTTTGTGGGAGAGGTATAGATGCATCAGAGATTGTGTCTCTGTGTGTGTGTGTGTGTGT
>NC_022034.1:15643488-15653705 GCF_000317375.1 Microtus ochrogaster | reverse complement strand
TGTGTGTGTGTGCGCGCATGTGCCTTTATGGACACGTGGGTGTATGGAGACTAAAGGTCAAAGTTGAAGTCTTCCTGTCGCCCTCCACCTCAGCTTTGGGAACAAAGACTCACTGATCCTAGCGCTCTTCCTTCAGCTAGACAGGCTGGCCAGCATGATCCTGGGATCCACATGTCTGACCCCCACGAACGCCCCCCTAGCTTTCACACAGATGCTGGCTGACTGAATACAGGTCTTCATGATTGTATAGCAAGGACTCTACTTCCTGAGCTGTGTTTCCAGCCCAGTGCTTAAATTTTTGCTTAAGTGTATGAAATTAAGAAAAATTTGATTACAAAAAAAATAGTTTATGTTAACACAGGGCTGGGGAGATAGCATATCAGGTAAGGTATGTGCCATGCAAGCATAAAAGAAAAGGCATTCAAAGCCTTAACATTCACTTAAATCCCAAGAGGGCATGGTGCCTGTAAGCCGAGATAAGAGAACCCCAGAGCAGGCTAGGTAAATAAACTGGCCAAATTGGTGATCTCTGGATTCAAGTGAAAAACACAGCCTCGATATATAAAATGGAGGGCAATTGAGAAAAAAAGCTCCCAACATCAACATCCTGCTACCATACAGAAGCACACATGTGCACACCCACAATATATGCACAGACGATAGAAGCTATCAGCCTCCATTAATAGTTTGGATTCATAATTATTACTCCAGACAGACCTGCTGACCTATAAGCATAGAAGGCATATCCAGGTATGAAATAAGTGATGTGAGCTAGGCCTTAGGACAGATAGCAATCTTTACTGCAATTGCTGGCAAAGCCACCAATCATTCCTGCAGTATTGAAGTGGCGCAAACCAGCAGAGAGCATAGAAATACTGATGATGGTGTAGGGGTGGGCAGGGGCAGGGCAGCTGCATCAGATTCAGGTTCTAACTACTGCATCACAGATGAAAAACCATAGGCAACAAGACTCGCAGTACTGAGGCCAGTTCAAGAGAAACTGGGCCGGGAGCTCCTGGCACGGGAGGATCTTGGTGTCAGTGCTGGGCTTGTTCCCAGAACAGATGGGAACATTACCCCTGAGGGAATGAGGTAATGCAGGCGGAGGGGGGGGGAGAGTGACTTCGGTAGCTAAGGATTTTAGGATTGGGAAAGAAAGACAGGCAGGACCGCTGCAAAGCCCAGTGTTTTCGGAGCGTAGCTCGAATTCATTGAAGGTATGCACATCCTAGCTGTGCTTGGTAACACAGGCCTGAAATCTTAGCTACTTAGCAGGCAGGGGCAGAAAAATCACATATACATGAACTTCTTGTGGCACAGAATGAGTTCAGAGCACCACAACTTCCTCAGATCAGCCTCATGATAAAAAGGAGGGTTAATAAAGTTTGGTCATACTTGCCCAACATGTAACCAGTCCTACATTCAAAGCCTAGCACTGAACAGAAGTTCACCTCTAGATTCAGAATACACAGACTCCAAGATTTATGAGAGGGAGCATCATATCTATTTCATCCAGCCATAAACAATGCCCAACACAGTGTAGAATATGAAAAAAAATTAAATATTTGGACTTGTTAAAAGTTAAAATAGCTAGTGATAGTTGTTGGTTAACTCCAGTACTGTTTTCTCTCTTCTCAGAATTTCTAGTTTTTCAGAAGCCTGATTCTATAAGCCTTCAGAACACTCAATCTCATTTCTACTTATCCAAGAAGTGCAGGTCTGTGCTTTTTTTTTTTTCTTGGAAGATAATTTTTGTACAATTTTTCTGGGCCTTTAACTGTAATTTAACACCAGAAAAAAAATGAACACTAGCCCATCCCACTCTACATGAAGCAGTTGGTGAGATCTACCGTAAGATTAGTCTAACCAAGTCCTTTTTCTGCACAAAGCCATCAAATAAACATTGCCGAGATAGCAGATTTTTCTACCCCTCCAACAAAATGGATTGGCAAGAAGCAGAACTGATGTTCTGTATTCACTAACATACAAATTACCGCTACCTTGCCTGCAGCTCCTGTCAGCCAATGTGTGTGTGTGTGTGTGTGTGTGTGTGTGTGTGTGTGTGTGTGTAAATAGAATCACACAGAATGTCATGGAGACCAACAAGGAAAACTACAACAATGTAAATGAATCTTGTATCTACTCATTATTGGGTTTGGTGTAGAAAAACATTTTTATAAGATTGATTATAATTTATTATTTCTGCTTCTTTCCATTCTGAGCTCTTTGAGAGAAAGGCCTGCCTCTGCCTTCTTCAAGGATGGATCTGTAAACTGACTCTGCCTACCTACTCTCTCTTTATATCTCTCTGTTCAGATTTCCCATCTGACTTTGCTCTGCTTAGCCATTGGCCAAAACAGCTTTACTCATCAACCAATAAAGCAACACGTATACAAAAGGACATCCCACATCATGGATTTCTGTGCTTAACAGAGTCCAGTGCCTCATGCATAATTGTCCCATGAATGAATGAATGAATGAATGATCAACGCATGCTGTCACTGATGCTGCTTGTTTCTAGCCTCCACTCTAGCCTTACTTCCGGACTCTGAATTCAGAAGGCACATGTCTGGAGAAGGTAGCTAGTTGATGATGACCCTGGCCCCGCCTCATCACTGCTCTCAAATGCCTTTAAATAAAAGACAGTTCTTGCTGTCTGAGTTTTTGTTGTTGTTGTTTTGTTTTGTTTTTTGTTGTTGTTGTTTTGTTTTTTTGAGACAGGGTTTCTCTGTAGCTTTGCAGCCTGTCCTGGAACTAGCTCTGTAGACCAGGCTGGCCTTGAATTCACAGAGATCCACCTGCCTCTGCCTCCCAAGTGCTGGGATTAAAGGTATGTGCCACCACCACCCAGCACTGTCTGAGTTTTTAAAACTATTTTAAACATTGCAAGAAATATTTGAGGCTGGAAAGATGTCTCAGAAGTTGTGAGCACTGACTGTTCTTCCAAAGGATCAGGGGTCAACTCCTAGCATTCATGTGGAGGTTCACAACCATCTGTTACAGTTCCAGAGAATCTAGTGCCCTCCCCTGACCTCTGTGAGCACCAAACACACGGTGCATAGACATACATGCAGCCAAAACACCCATAAAATAAAAACTAAGTGAATTTTCAAAATTAAAAAGAAATCCTTAAAATAGCAATGCATAATGTATACTATGAAAATGAGTCAACTTTCAAAACTCAGAAAGAGAGGAAAATAATATTTTGACAAATAAGTTAGATGTTGTCATGCATAATGACTTTGACAGCATTTGGTCAGTCTAACCCACTGGGTATTTTTCAGTTTTTATCATTTTATTAATTGTGTAAACATCATGAGCATACTGAGATAATAGGATGATTTAATTAATGCATTTGGTATTGTATCATAATTAAGGAAAACATCCAACTATGAAGACTGTTCCAGAATTTAAAAGAAATGCTTTCTCCAGCTGCAGTGCCCACTAAGGATCAAATTATTCAGTTGTATTATCTTATAATAAATACACAGATCTAAGTCATTCTTGAAATGTTCAGTCTGCCTGAATAAACCTGTCACTTTGGATAATGTGATTAGCATTTCAACATCATCAATCATCTCTCGTTAATAGTGCTTTACTTTTATAAATCTCTCAAGTCAATGATGTCATAGGACAGAAGATTTTTTTCCTAAATAATTCCCAAGTGAATTTAAAGATGAATCATAAGTACTTAGGATAAACTTGAAACAAAATGAGTAGATACTGTTTCTACAGGGAACGATGAGAAGTACAAATTACTTCCCCTAAATGGATGCATACGTATGTGCAAAATGCAGAAAATTCCCAACATGAAAGCCAATTGCATGATGCTAAATCACATTTAAAATATCATTTCATCTCTGATATAGTCTTCTCTTGCAATCTTGTTAAAATGTCCTCACTTGCAAGATTCTGACAGTGCATTAAAGAATATGATTTTGTAATAACATTTCTGTCCACACACTCTATGATGAAGGCTAGATTATTCTAAATATAATGGACATTTGGAAACAGATTCATTCTTCATCTTCCTGTGACTCACTGCCACGTCATAGCAGGCATAGTGCTTTTTATTTTCTCCCTCTCATTTGAGACGGCTGTCAATAGCTCCAGGGACAGAGAGCAAAGAAGCCGATATTCTGTGTAAAGGTCAGTCTTAGTCATAGATTAAGGAGATGGACATTGGGGTTTTAGAGACATAATTTAAGAGGTATAAAGACAGGTTTCTATTCCCCAAATATCTTCTCATCAATCCAAACTTTATTCCACAAGACGTGCTGTCTTATTTCACTTAGTAATGAGGGCAAATAGAAAAGTTTTCAAAAGGCAAGATGCTTTATCTTAAGTTTACCACAGTACTTAATATCATGTGATTCAGGTAGATCTTGAATGGAAAATCAGTGTTAAGGGTGAACTAAGCACAAAGCTCTGAGCCGCTGTGTAGATGAAGTTGCTGGGAAGACTTTACATTTCAGCCTCATGCACGTCAGATAGATTAGTCTCTGTGGATCCTCAAATAAACATTTGTAATGTTTAAGAGAACCTAACTTAAAGTGGTTTAAAGTTTTGGTAAGGTAGAAGGGGGCGGGCAGCAGCCAAGGGGTGGAATGGATTCGGTAAGTTTGCCCCCTTAAAGTGCTTAACTAAGACCTGGAAATATAGAGGCCAGTCTAATGTTAGATGTCAAAACCAGCTCAACTTTTGAGAGTAAAGCAGAAAAACCTCATGACAGCTGTTCCATGTGCACATAGCTGTGTGTCTGTCAAGAAGTTAATGAGGCTAAAATCCATTTAAGATTGCATCCTGCCCCGAGACTCTCTGGTCACCCAGTAACACCAGTCCTTCACAGTGTCATCCCGAAGCTATTCTAGGGAGAAATGGTACATCATTCTACTTTTCTGGGTAAAGGTATGGAAGGTTTTACTCTCAAGGGTAATTTGATTCAATTAAAGTTACATCTCTGACACCCAGCATGGTAGCTTACTGGGAGTGAGGTATTTCGGACTTGGATTCAGTGATGTGATCATTAGTGAATCCACAAGAATCAAGCTTTTAATTAAATAAATCATAATTTTGGTTAAGGTATGGGAGGATAGACCCACAAAAATGTATATACAGGATATTGAGATAAGACAAACATGATGTTCTTTTTTTTTTAAATATTTATTTATGCATACAGCGTCCTGCCTGCACATATGCCTGAAGGCCAGAAGAGGGCACCAGATCTCATTACATGTGGTTGTGAGCCACCACGTGGTTGCTAGGAATTGAACTCAAGCCAGGGTTCTTAACTGTTGAGCCTTCTCTCCAGCCCCATGGTCTGCTCTTAATGATGTCTGTGAGTGTGGAATTGATGTGGCAGAGAGCCTGTCACAAGGAGGCTGGGAAGATGATGACGTGAGACAAACCATGATGTCCTGCAGGTCTGTCAGGTGGAGAAGTAGCCTGAAGGAATTGTGGGAAATGTCCAAACACTGAGCACTGGAAAGTCAGCCAAGTCCACAAAGGAGGCACTGTCTCTCCCACAGCTGAGAAATGTAAAGAAGATGCTAGAAAACATGATCAAAGAAATTACGCCAACTCTCCACAACCAGTCACAGCTTCTCTGGAAAGCTGCACTCCTGAGAATCCTGGACTGAGTCTGGGAAAAAAAAAAGTTCAGGAGAAAGATTTTTTTAAAAAAATTTATTTAACTTTATTTTATGTGCCTTGGTGTCAGATCTCCTGGAACTGGAGATACAAATAGTTGTGAGCTGCCATATAGGTGCTGGGAATTGAACCCTGGTCCTCTGGAAGAGCAGCCAGTGCTCTTAACCACTGAGCCATCTCTCCAACCTCAAGAGAAAGATTTTTTAAGTAAAATGAGAATATTAACACACAACTCAAAGAAATTAGATATTAATTGGGAGGAGCCAATCAAATCACAGTTTGTCTTTTATTGATCCCTGTGTCCCCTAACTCAATACACTCTTCCTTTAATACACAGTACACGGAAATCAGATCACTGCTGGGTGCTTGGGAAGTATTCAGCCCAAACACAAGAGGGTGTCTCCCCATTCTTCAGCTCAAATTCCAAACCCAAGAAATTGCCAATTACTGTTCTACAGAATTGCAAGCAAAAAGAATAAGAGAAAAAATAATGAATGTGGAGAATTAAAATTTACGTAGAACCTTTTAATTATCTTTAAATGAGGCTTGATAGCCATTAGATGCATAATGGTTTGTGATCTTCCCCTCAGCTACAAATAAATTTATGCTTATTACTCAGGAAGTTATAGTAAACCCTGAAATAATGGATTTTCTTGGGCATAGGTTCACTGCATCCAATTTCAGATTCCAACACTTCAGAGCCCCCATTCTCCTCACCACATAGAGGGTCTTGAATCCTACTTCAGCTTGCCTCAGCCCAGTGATGAGCTTATCCAAAATGAAGGGGCGCATTCCTAAAAACAGGACGGCTGCTGTAACAACTCTTTTCCCCAAACTGAAACCGTCCTCTTCAAGCATAGAGAGAGGTTTATTAGGGCCGAAAGTAAACTTAGAAAGCTCAGTTGGTGGTGGAGCATGCCTTCAATCCCAGCACACAGGAAGCAGAGACAGGCAGATCTCTGTAAGTCCAAGGCCAGCCTGGTCTACAGAGTGAGTTTCAGGACAACTGGCATTACACAGAGAAACCCTGTCTTGAAACACCCTCCTAAAATCAAACAGAAACAACACACACACACACACACACACACACACACACACACACACACACACAAACAAACAAACAACTTAAAAGGCTCAGGAAGTAAATGAAATTTACAACTCTCAGGAAACTCCTGAAACAAGATTCCTGAGTCTCCTCTCCAAAGTGACATAAAGAGGAGCAATCGCTAAAAAAGAAGAGACTCCGAACTAGGCAAGCTACCTGCCAGTCATGGTAGGAGCTCCAAGGACACAGCTCTTCTGAGGTGTCACCCAGGCTATAAAACTGCCTTTGAGTCATCCATCCTGCCACAATTTGCTTGACGCAAGCTTACACTTCCAAGCAGCTTTGGGACTCGCTAAGTACAGGTGAGACACAATGCAGCCTCTGCAGTCAACTTTCCTGGGCATCAATAAGAAAGAAACGTGATTTAGATGTTTACACACACACACATACAAACACACACACACACACACACACACTTTTCTCTGCAGGATGAAACCCCTTCTGTACTAAAGTAAGTACAAAAAGCCAAGTTAAAGAAAGCACAGCTCTCATTTTTCAGTGAACTGCCTGCAGCAATTGGCAATGTTGTTTGGTTTTCTTCCTATTTCTTTAGCCAAAAGGAGGACCGTTTTTCAGGGTACAAGGAGCAAGCTTGTGTTGCTCAATCAGCTGTGGTTTGAAGGAAGAACAAAGCACCACAGATGTCAAATCTCTAACTCTGTGTGAATTCATAGAGATTTGGAAGTAATAAAACTCTACCCTTTGAGGTTTTAACCACATCAAAGATAATTGAAGAGACAAAGCAAAAGTCAGGCATAGTGGAACGTGCCTGTAATCCCAGCACGTGAGAGGTAAAAACAGGCATCTTAAATAGTCAAGGTTACCGCCTGCCACATAAAGCATGCAAGGCAGCCAGTTTGGGTTACAAAAGAACTTGTCTCATCAGGGCATGATGGGACGGATGGGACGTGCCTTTAATCATGGCGCTCCAGGGGCAGAGTCAGACAGATCTCTGTGGGTCTAGGGCCAGCCTGTTTCATGTAGCTAGTAACAGTATAGCCAAGGCTACATAGTGAGGGAGAGAGGGAGAGGGAGAGACATAATAGCTTATTTTTCAGATGGGTTCATTTCCAGTCAGAGTGGTACAAATCCCTATCCAAGTGCAGAAATCTGGTTTGTGCTCTCAAATGGAAGACTTTAGTTTTACAGACAACCAAAAATCTGCAGAGAAGTTAATGAAAGAAAATCTTTAAACTCTTGAAAGAAATTGCTTTGCTGCTCCTATCTATCTTAAACTAGTAAGACCCCATCACCATTTTAGTATTGCTGGCCTACGCACCTGTGCTGAGACAGTCCAGTGTGCTAGCTTTCTGTGTTACAAGTTTTCACTGTGATGCACAAGGCTGAGATGGAGCTCAGGGGTAAAGTGTTTGTTCAGCGTGTGCAGAGGCTGGGCCTATCCCCAGTACTGTGAAAACAACCAGTCAAAAAGAAAGAGCGCCTACAAAGATCTGTATGCATTCACAGACACACACACACGTTTACACTCATGCTCACACATAGTAACATGGCTCACACACATACACACACATACTCACACATTCACACTCATGCTCACACAGTCACATAGCTCACACACATACATACATGTTCATACAACACTCACACTCATACACACTTATACACATACACACGTTTACACTCATGCTCACACATAGTCACACAGCTCACACACATACACACATGCTCATACACACACATGCTCACACATTCACACTCATGCACACTTATACACATTTCAGATCGCACACATACACACATGTTCATACACACACATACTCACACATTCACACTCATACACACTTATGCACATACACACTCATATATACTCACACATATACTCAGACATTCACAGACACACACAGACACACTCACTCATACACACATGTGCAGGTTATATGTGCACACTACAAAGTTTTTGAGAAGGCATAATAAAACACAAATATTATAAAAACTATGTGCATTTAAGCGGCATGTAAAACTACCATTAAAATGGTATGCATAAATGAATGCAGGTATAATATACATTTAATAAGAGACTATTTGCATAAGATGTGTTGCAATGTATATACATATACAAAATGCTCTAGGCAGTGATGCTTTCCCCATGCATCTCCATGAGACTGAACCATATATGCAAACATCACTTCAAGTTTCTTTGACTTTCCCTAAGCAGAGGAGTTTTATAACCCAAGCTGAGACATCCTTCCTGCAGAATGACAGTTCCATGGATTTCTGCCTGACTTCTCGCCTCCAGCTTGGATTTAAGAAATGTGTCTTGATGATTCATGCATAGAGCAGAATGTAGTCTTGACAGATGACTATAAATAATGGGAAGACAGACCTTTCATACAAGCGAGCCATACGAGAAATCTTCCTGCAAAACTGCAGAAACTTCGTGGCGTGAGTATTAAGTCTCTAACAAGAAAAAATAGATACATTTGCACGTTTCACTTTCTATACAACCACCCAGAGCTCCGTTCTCTTTCTATACAACCACCCAGAGCTCCGTTCTCCCCGTGGATCCCTTTTTGACATTTAATGGTGCCCAGGATAAGTTTTCTCCCAACAGAGTGCTTCTTTTGAAACATGCTAAGATGGCTGTTTCTTAGTTAAAGGGGGATTAGCCCTTACACGACTGCTTTCTGCAGTTTGTCCTGGGCTCACTGGGGCTGCTCAAGCCTTTGTCAGATGGCCCAGGGATGTACTAAAGTGCCCCTATTCCACTGTCTAGGTCTGGAATGAGACTGACTTCCTAGCAGGTCCCCAGAGGATGCTGGTCTTCTGGGCCAGCACAGCAGGCACTACATACCAAAGCACCAGGATTCTTTAGCCTTAGTTACCAGCTTCCAGTCTGTAGCTCACAGGCGTTCAACAAGCACAAATGGATCATGGGCTGTGAGCCAGCCATTCTGCTTTCCTCTTTCATGAGTTGTCTCTCTGGATATAGCAAGGTGAGCTTTAAACTTGCTGTGTACCCGAGACTCACCTCAAACTCGTAACCTTACTGTCTCAACTTCCTCGTTGCCTAGATTACAGACGTATATTAACCACCAATCTCCGCTTACCAGAAGTTTTTTTTTTTCAAGTGTTTATTTTTCCTTATATTTCCCTGATGTATTTGGTTATGGATGATAGCTGAGAAATACTTTTGTGAAAAACCCGAGTTAGAAGCAGTCACTAGACTTGAGCATTCTAACGCCTGAAGTTCAGTTTTTCCTCTGTTCCATCTGAACACTGTGGAAACGAATGTCAGAAAGTATCACTACAAGGAATGCCCCACCTCCTTCCTCCTAAACAGTACAAGACTCAGCCAGGCTGGGCAATCAGGGAAACTCCATCAGATTCTCACTTGCCTCCAGCTCCTGGGCCCTTCTTTTTTTTTTGGTTTTTCGAGACAGGGTTTCTCTGTGGTTTTGGAACCTGTCCTGGAACTAGCTCTTGTAGACCAGGCTGGTCTCGA
>NC_022034.1:15641800-15643388 GCF_000317375.1 Microtus ochrogaster | reverse complement strand
TAGACCAGGCTGGTCTCGAACTCACAGAGATCCGCCTGCCTCTGCCTCCCGAGTGCTGGGATTAAAGGCGTGCGCCACCACCGCCCGGCTGGGCCCTTCTTTAGGGTAAGAAAGGGATGGGGTTTAGGATGAAATGGATTTGGCTTACATTTTTGTAACGTTTTGGCAATAAACTCCACTTATTTCTGTGACCTGGGAAAGGTCTGTGTTCTCTCTGTGTTCTTATAAACGGAGATGCATGAGCTAACTCTCCATCACTATGAAAAATACCTGAGAAAATAAACTTATAAGAAGACATGCTTATTTTGATTCATTGTTGAAAGGTTTCTTTCCATGGTCACTCAGCCCTGTTGCTCTGGAAACATACAGAATATCCATAGCAGACCTCCTCATGGCAGCTCAGAAACAAAAAAGAAGTGCCAATATCCCCTTAAAAGACAAGACTCTGATGACCTAACCTCCTCCCGCTAAGCCCTTCCTTCCTACTAAACATCCCACCTTCTCCCAGTGGTGTTGTGGGCTGGGGACAAATCTTTGTGGTTATGAAAGGCATTGCTATCAAAAGTCTAGCAACGAGTTGATATCTTCTTTTTTTTTTTTTTTTAAGATTTATTGAGAGCCTACAATGTACTGGGCATTCTTTTAACATGAGATAAATCAATGAACAAGGGAAATAATAGTTTACCTTCTAGGTGGAAGGTAAAGTGGGCAGAAAGACATACAAGTAGACCCTCCTACTGTGCCTGACCCCCACCCCCACCCCCAAACAAGTAGCTTTATTGAGCATCTTGTTACTCTTTGCTGTTTTCCAGGGAACACAGAACCCTCATTTCCATGAACTCCACAGGGACTCTTCCTTGCATAGAGAGTATTGCGCACCAAGCTTGGCTTCAAGTGCTTGCAGTAGCAGCCACCCAAAAGGCATGTTTTATCAGGACAAAAACACTGCTGCTCAGAGAGAAAAACCAGAGAAATTCTCCACGGCACGGAAAGGATGGAGAGCAGAGCGGTGTTCTAACTCTGAGCTTGGCTTTGGGTACTCTCAACCACAATTCCTCCGATCGATGAAATTGTAGCTTTTGAAAGAAACCCACAAAGTCTCATCTGAAACAGTGAAGACTACAGCTGCAAGCTGGGGATTAGGTGGGTTGCTTCTGCCCTCTGGTGGAAGCCCAAAGAGCAACAGGATGGGAAAGAAACCATTCCTTACAACAGGAAGAGGAAACACCAAGTTCACCCATATTCTCAGCTCTTCGAAAGTGTGAATACTTAGAAAAACGAGAGGAAAATCTAGGAACAACCTTTAAGAATATAAAGAGTGTGTCCAAGCTCCTCGCACAACACAGATCCCTAGAGTTCTAGCTACACAGGCAAAGCTTCCAGAACGCCGAAGGGAAAGGCAATGAGGTACCAAGGTAACACTTCAAATTTTACTAAAAATAATTCTCAGTAAAACAGTTTTAGTCAGTATTGAAAGGACACGGTCCTGCATCTACAGCACACTGCCTCTTGGGAATGAATGGGTAAAAAGAAATGTGTTCTCGTCCTTATCCCATTGGAGTTCACAAGGCTGATGGGTTTCCGAAAT
>NC_022034.1:15615981-15641700 GCF_000317375.1 Microtus ochrogaster | reverse complement strand
CCCCCCCCCCCCCCCCGCCCTTACTGCCCTTCTGTTCGTGATACTGACAGCTCTTCAGGAAGAACCCGTGTGGATACCAGCTCTTCACTTACCAGGCTATATTAGTCTAACACTAGTGGGTCAAACTGGCAATAGCATAGGGTTCCACATCAAGTCCCCAACACAGAAACATTTCGGGTGCTCCGACAAATGCAGAAGGGTGGGAAGGGCCATACGGTCCTCTCTCCCCTCTGTCCTCAGTCTTGGCAATGCCAACACCCAGTTCATGTGGGCCAGCGGACTCCAGAAAAACTGTTGCTATCCCTTGTAATGGTAAGAAACTGTTCCCCTCAATTTCTCTTTTTGGGTAAAAAATATCCCCTATCTTTTCCCGGCTACATCTCCCCAGAATATAGGGAAAGCATAGATACTGCTTCTCCATCTATGGCCTTAGAGTCTGTTTCTGGAGAGAAAGGACATTTCCCCCTCCACCTTGGGTCTGGAATATCATTTCTCCAGTGGTCTGATACCACAGCCCTTCCTCCTCTGTCCTCCTATATTCAATTCCACTCACTGACATCACTTCTAATCCATCCTCTAGAGCAAGGAAGCCGGTCGTTAATACACAACTAAAACATTTCTACTTAGGAAGGTTTAGCCAGTGTGGCAGGACACCTACATTATCTCTTACTAACTCTCAGGAGGTCTTAAAACCAAGTTCTCTGATGGAACTTGGACACAGGCTCTGCATTTGACATTACCCCGACAACTGGTGTCATTGTACACAGAAGGTGCTCAATAGATGTTCTAAATTTGGACAGATGAGTAACTTTCAATGTCTATATATGTTAGCACTCCGAAGGTATTTAAAGGCTCATTAGCTCCATCCTGTAACAACATTTTTATCCCGGCAGTAAGTCTGTTTTCTCTTGTCTCCCTACTGAGGACAAAAAGCTTTTTAGTTTACAGTCACACGGTAATAAAGATGATAGAAAGTTCAACACTTTGGTGACAAAAGTCAGAGTTTTTGGGAGAAATTCCTTCATTTTGACTATCATAAATAACAAGATATACATAAGAATTAACATTTTGAGTATGATAAACTGGTATTATAATTACATCTAGCTATTTATGTCACAATTGAGTATTTCTCCTGCATTTTCTAATTTAATCATTGTGTTAATAATATCAGTTAGTCGGTATTACTTTTTCTTTATGATATGAAAACAGAAGCTTATTCATGTTAAAAAAAAATCTGTGTCCATTCGTGAGACAATCAGAGGCTGAAGCCGCAGACCTCTGACGACAAGGGATCAGGTGCCATCACCATGTCACGGGAGCATGGGAAAAACAAGTGCACTGTAGTGTTAGAGAGATGGATTAGCGGTTGAGAGTACCCAGTGCTCTTGCATAGGACAGAGTTCAGGTCCAACACCCATGCCTGGTGGCTCACACTTCCTGTAACCCCAGCCCCAGGGGACCCGGCACTCTTTCTTGTCACCTTTCCCCACGCACAAACATGTACGCATCTAAGCAAAGTTGGAATGTTTTGGTGTGTACCTCATGTCTGACCACATCTCCTACTATTCGGTTACAGGTAAAGTTACCTTTTACATATTAGAACACAGACTCACATCAACAAAGCGTAGTGAATATTTAGCCTCCAGGGTCTGTAAAGATCCTTTAATTTTTTTTTTCCAGCAAATGTTCTCTCACCTACATGTCTATTAAATAAAAGGATTTCTTTAAAAAACAAACAAAGAACTTGAGCTCTGAGGGTCCCCTATCTTGACACATCACTAAGGTGCCAGAAAAGACATCTCTGTAACTTGGGTGAACTTCATAGTCTTTTTAATTACCTAGCAAATCTAATGTATGGTTATTTCCATCAGCAGTCAATATGAAAATTGCCCAGATGACTATGTTTTGTTTTGTTCAGATCTCCAATATCTGGTGCGCATGCTACATTCATAGCGCATCTCACTTGGGACTCGGAGCTGTGATTCAAATGTCCTCTAAATCCACGCCGCTTCCACACGGGTTGGCACAGAGCTGCACTTTGTTTATTTTTTTAATTTTTTATTTTATTTTATTTTTTTGGTTTTTCGAGACAGGGTTTCTCTGTGGTTTTTGGAGCCTGTCCTGGAACTAGCTCTGTAGACCAGGCTGGTCTCGAACTCACAGAGATCCGCCTGCCTCTGCCTCCCGAGTGCTGGGATTAAAGGCGTGCGCCACCTCCGCCCGGCTTCCAGAGCTGCACTTTGTAAGGAACGATGCTTTCAAACAGTGAGCAGAAGTCTGAAACCAAAAGTTGAACTGTTTAAAATACAATTATCCTATCAGCAATATGTATGTACTCGATTTTCTAATCTTGGCAACATAAATTGAATAGAAAAGCAGTAATATTCTTCCATCCCTTTTTCTTCTACATTCAATTCGCAGGACGGTGCTGGAAGAGCGCCATCTCGTGGCCACATGTTCAAACTGTTGAAGTAGAAGTTGAGGAAAAGGCAACAATGCCTTATAGTCAAGAGTGGGACTCTAAGCGGAGAAACTGTTAAATTGTCTTTCATATAGTCTGTGTTTATTACAGCCCTCGAGTTGTGTGAAAAGGCCTAACAAGCTTCCTAGAAAGAGTTCTGGAATTACTCATGTCCTCGTACCCAAGAGCCAATGCACTCCCCACATTCGTGTGGGTGCGTGGTAAATTGAACTCGGGGCTAATCTGTGAAGACAGCATTTGATTACATGAAATGGGCAGCACCCACAAAAGAGCAAGGCACCAGGTGGCAGTGGCACCCACTTTTAATCCCAGCTTTCAGGGGGCAGAGGCAGGTGGATCTCTGTGAATTCGAGGCCAGCCTGGCCTACAGAACGGTCAAGGCAAGGTTACACAGAGAAACCCTGTCATGAGAAACTAAAAACAAACAAACAAACAAAACAAAACAAAAAAGAGCAATGTATATGGGTACACCGGAATTTTATGGAACACTCACCTCTCATTTCCAGCATCTGAGACACGAGTTACACAGGACTGCTTCATGCTAAGCCGGACCTACCGTCATGCGGAGAAAGGCCTCAGCAAATCTGTACCAATGGATGAAAGGTTATCCCAAAGCGACACAATACACTCATCCACCTCCCGCTCTAGTTGGATGGGGAGGCACAGACACTGGAGAACACAGGCTTCCCCCTGGTTTGATCAGAGGAGCCAGGTAAGGAAGGCACTGCCAAGCTGAACTCCTAGCTTGAACTTTGCTTGGCCAAGCCAGTCACTTCTGAATGCCACGTGTGTTCTTTCTCCAATGTAATTACGGTATCTTGTGATCTAGATGTTATCTAGGTTCAATTCAAAGAGCTGGGCCAACTGGGTGTTAGAAGACGCTTCCGGGAGCTGTAAGCTAGCCCTCTGGCTTCCTCTGAACAAGAAAATGTGTACACAGTGCCTACTGCATCGTTGAAATGGGGGTGGAGCTCTCATCGTCCCAGCACATCCTAAGTGAGTAGAGACCACATTATGCTACAAAATTCCAGCTGCACTGATCAGTGAAAGGAAGACGCTTAGAGATTCCATAGCATGAAAGGGACCATTCTGACCATGCCACGCTAACCAATTCAGTAATTATTGTTCCGGGGAAAAGTACTTGAATAATGAACTTATTCAAAGAGAAGTGAATAAAAATGGAGACCTGAAGAGTCTTGTATCTAATTTAAACACACGTGTGAACACTTTTCCAGATCCAGGCAGCTTTCTGGGTTTCTAGATAACCACAAAGGAAGAGAACCTTCCAATTTTACATGAACATCCAGGAAACTGCAAATGGGGGGTATGTCTCAGACACTGTAAGAAGCTACAAGTCAACATCTCTTATGCACCCAAGTGCAGCACTTCTCAACACGCCCACGTGTATATACACACATGCACACACAGTGTGTACACTCATGCACACACACCCAGGCACGCACACATACACATGTAATCCAATAGTGTAAATAATAAATATCATGACCAAGTGGCCTTAATCCTAGGAAATGGAGGTTGGTTTAACACTAGAAAATAAAGATTAATTTGTGGTAGCCTTGCCCCCCATACCCAACATGATCCTGATTGCAAGGAAAAAATACTGACAAAAGTCAACACAGAGGAGCATCAGTTAAATGGAGGCAAGTCATGGGGAAAAAATGACAGCTAACATTGTTCTTTATGTTTTCCTTAATGTGGGGGACATGACACCAGCATTTCTGCTCAACTGTCGATTTTAGCCTAAAAGATATAACACACACACACACAAACACACACATCAGGAAGCAAAAGGCATCTTTAAAGGTTTATAGTTTGGAATAAGAGAAACAAATTTGCTTAATACAAATCCACTAGAGTACTCGGCATGCTAATATGGTCCCCGCAAACCCACTCAAAACAAATGTGCTCTATAAAAACTGATAAACGGATAAGATTTATGTAGAAATACAATAGGCGACATAACTTGGAAAATGTCCAGAAAAGATTAAAAAGCTGCCACTGTCAGATTATAAAACTTACCAGAGTGGTGTGGAACCCAAGAGGCATGCCAGTGGACAAAGGACATGTGTCAACAAACAGAGCTGGGACAAATGGTACCCATTTCAATACACTCCTCCCACCATCTGAAACTCCAGACCAGTCATAGATCCAAACATAAATGATAAAGTGTACAGCTGGATCGCCAAAACGACTCAGCAGGTAAAGGTGCTTGCTGCCAACCCTGACTACCTGAGTTCAATCCCCCAGTCCCACATGGTACAATACAAGGAGAGAACCAACTTCCGCAAGCTGTCTTCAAAGCTGCACCTATGAACTCTAGAGCATGCGTCTACCCACCCATACAAAAAATGTAAAGTTTATAATGTAAAACTTCTAAAAGTGAACATAGGAGGAAATTGCTGTGTCTGCAGACTAGACATTTCTTAGAAGCAGCAAGAAATGCATGATCTCTAAAAGGGACATCATTCAGAACAATTTTTAAAAAGTTAAAACATTTCCTCTAAGGTGCTAGCAAATTGAGAGATAAGACACGGGTGTGTAAAGAATTTGATCAGGAATATATACCACCCCACCCCACCCCACCCCTCCAGGTAGTGGTGGCACACCCTTTTAATCCCAGCACTCAAGGGGCAGAGACAGCCAAATCTCTGAGTTCAAGGCCAGCCTGGTTTACAGAGTGAGTTCTAGGACAGGCTCCAAAGCTGCAGAGAAACCCTGTCTCAGAAAACAAAACAATAAAAAATATATAGCGAAACAACCCCCAAAGTTAGCAGGGAAGCAATGCAAAGATAAATCATTTAAGTTCACACTTCACCAAGAAAGATGACGCCAAGCAACATGAAAAGATGCTAATCATCCATCATCGGATAAAAAAAGAGCCTTATAGGAAGGAGCTACTTATATATCCCAGCCAGTAAAGTGGAAAAAACTACAGACTATAGTAGTGTTGACAAATAAATGGAACTCTTGTACATTTCTTCAGAAGATTGTGCCGATTTGGAAAATACCTTGATATGTCCTTGAAAAGCAGCCACCTAAGCTACTCTGCGATCTGCGATGAAACCCCACAACCAAAAGTAATTTGAGGAGGAAAGGGTTTGTTTCAGCTCACAGTTGACAGTGGTCCTCTCTCATGATGGGGAAGTCAGAGCAGGAACTCAAGGTAGGAGCTTGGGTACAGGAACTGAAGCCGAGACCATGGAGAAATAGTAGTTTGCTCTGTGGCTCGCTCAGCTTGCTGTTTTATACACCCGGGAGACGCGCATACAGGGTGGCACATACAGTGGACTGGGCCTTCATCACTCAGTAATCAAGAAAATGCTTCTCCACAGATGTGTCCACAGGCCAATTTTATGGAGGCATTTTCTCAGTGGGGAGGAGGAGAGGGGTTGCACCAGCTTGCATTCCCACCAGCAATGCAGGAGTGTTCCGATTTCCCCACGATCTCTGCAGCACAAGTTGTCATTAGTGTTTCTGATCTTGGCAAGAAATTGGTCATCAAAAGAACAAATAATCCAATAAAAAAAATGGAGTACAGACCTAAACAGAGAACCCTCAACAGAGGAATCTAAAAAAAGACACTTAAGGACATGTTCATCCGTAGTCATCAGAGAAATGCAAATCAAAAAAACTCTTATACCTTCTACACCTGTCTGCTTTTGATGAACCGATTAACTTTCTCCAAGTTGTCTTTGGCTCTGGTGCTTCAATAGCAACAGGAACCCTAAGACTCCTCCAACAGGTGAGACCAAGCTGATCAATGAGTAGCAGGAATTACAGACCCAGGAATTAGTCAGGCAGCATTAAGTGGTGGGGAAAGCAATTATCACACCTTTGATCTAACTAAGAAACCAAACCCAGAGACCCAGTGTTGAAAGACTGAGGCAGACTAATGATGCAGAAAACCTATTTAATGCAACTGTAAAAACTCCTCAAACCTAAGGGAAATAGACCACCAGCTTCAGGAGACATTTAGAAATCAAAATTACCAAAATATAAAATATAACAACAAAAAAAGCCCTGCTCATGCTTAAAGTATCAGTAGTACAGAATAATACTGAGTTTCAGGTACCAAGTTATTTCCATAGGTAATCCCATTAGAAATGACTTGAGGTCAGGTCAGCCTGGTCTACAGAGTGATTTCCAAGACAGCCAGAGCTACATAGAGAAATCCTGCCTCGAAAACCAAAAACAAACAAAATCAAACCAAACTAACAATTAAACCCCACAAAATCCTAAAAACAAGAACCCTAATTTGCTCATCAGCAATTCCCCAAGCCAGAAAAGCACTGAGGGATTTCCAGTCCTGCATGAAGCAAACACTCACTAGGATCACTGTATGCATCAAGTTATTAAACCTGAAGGAGTGGGGAGACTGATTGCTCATGATGAACATAAGCTAAGGCAAGACAAGATCGCTACACTGGCCAACTGCAGGTTACCTAGAACAAATTTTTGTTGGATAAACCAACAAAAACCAGAAAGTAAAATCAAGCAATTGCCCACTACTCTGTAGTGCTGGTCTTGACACGGAAAGTGACCCTCCCCCACCATACTTCAATGTTTAAGGAACTGCAGTATCTACAGGACTCACTAGATAGATCCGCCACCGGGAGAGAGAAATCCCTTTCACAGCTCAATGCGCTCGTTTCCATGCTAACAAGTTCATAAAAATAAACAGCATGCGTCACTGAACTTATAACAATTTTATTTATAACAAAACAAAATTAAGTTATGTATATTTATTTTCTTTGGCACGTAAAAACAGAAATATTTACAGGTATAAAAAACATTAAAAAACAGACCGGAAATAAAGCAAACAAGTTACAACAGATACTTGAAACACTGACAAAGACAGACATTTAAATGCAGACTGACGAGCTGACAAGAACAATTGGTAAAGCATCACAGATGCCAACACTGAACCAAATCGTTTTAAAGATCCATAAAATTACAGCCTTCACCTGCCATAAAATCCAATGAATTGTATTTTACCATCTAACTACAAATAGATATCCAGTTTCTTTTCTTAAAAGATATGAATCTTTTGCATTTGTATGGGTTTTAATTTTTTCATATCAAACTGTATTGTTTTAAGAGGCTGTATGTTCTCTATTCCTCAAGGGGCATAAAGGTTCCAGACACTTATTTTTACCTTCTCAAATTAAAAGCTCACATTTCTTTAAAAGGTGACCTTAAGGTCACCTGAAATTGATTTACTAAGGGTCACAATCTTTGTAAGTTTTTTTTACTCTTTTTTGTTCCAGGCAAAGGGCCTGTCACTTTACAGCTGGCTTTGAGGAGTTTGCTATTTGAGCAGTCCTTGGTGTTGGTATGATAATCGCACAGACATCTCGTACAATAGTCGAACCCACAGCTTTCCCGTCTGCAGGTTGCTCGCTCTAAATAGTGGTCATACTTGGCAGGGAAATTACAGCGAACACAGGCTTTGAGGCTTTCGTTGTTTTTTAATGTCTTGCCCACCTAGAAGAAAAAAAAAAATTCATACATGTATTTTGGTGGACCAAACAAATTTTAGTAACTAAACCGGGAAGGGCAGTCGTGCCTCCAATATACAGATAAATATTTACAGGGACATTTTAGTATCTACCACCCAACGGTTCAGGAGTTACAGCAAACTCCCTTCTGAAAGGCCCTTTTGTCCCCTGTTCTCCTAATGACAGCATCACTACAAAATGTAGTATGGAATAGTTTGAACAAGGAGGACAGAAGACACAACCTCTTCAATAACTGCCCTAATGCTTCTTACTCGAAAATGAAAGAACATTATCACTCAATTAAATTGGGTGGCACTAGATACCATGTACTTTGGAACCCTACTTCTTAACGTTAGCTCCCTTTAACAGTAAGTGCCCCTAGTTCTATTACACCGATTAGATAGTTACCTCAAGGAACTCACTGTACCGGCTGTAGGCAGAACCCTTCTGATCACGCTGCCTAGGGAACTTGGCTTGAGCATCTTTTTTGGTAGGAGCCCAAGTCGATGACTTCTGGACAGAGGTCAGTGCCATTCTGCTCACAACGTACCCTCTGGTTGAAGTGTGCAGTGACAACTTATTGGTTTCCTGTTGAAAAGGGGTTTAATAGGAGATTTTAAACTCACGAAAGTGCCAATTAAGATAAGCCTATGAGGGATCAAGGTGACTTTAACCAAGACCAAAGCTCTGCTCAGAGCATAAGGTCATTCTCTCCACTACCAGTAGGTGGCAGTAGTCAGTCACCAAACATGCAGTTAGTTCAGGTAAAAAGAGAAGAGGTCACAATGTAGCTCCAGTTCTCAATCTTTTCAAGCCCCCCAAATTCCCGGATTACAGACATTAGCCACCACCCTACCATAGCAGCAGATTTAAGGTAACCCTTTGAAACAGATTTCCATTACCAATAAAGAAAATGAGCACAGAATTTAAGTATCCCTTGTCTAAAGTCACCTGGTTAAGTCTAAATAGCATTTGTTGCCCAAACACATCGAATCACAGACTGATCAGTATCAGAAATACGACAATCACCAATCACTTCAGAAAATTAAACACTTTCTCTGTACCAGCAGTGTATACCAACCTGTGGACTGCGACACTTTTGGGGAGGAGTCTAATGACCCTTTCACAGGGGTTGCAGATCAAATATTTACATTACTACTCATAACAGTAGCAAAATTAGTTATGAAGCAGCAACAAAATTAATTTCGTGGTGAGGGGTCACCACACCATGAGGGAGTAAAGGGCCACAGCATGAGGATGGTTGAGAACCACTGATCTATACAGCAAGACACTCCAGTATGGTAACAATTCACTTCTTCTTGTAACTGACCAAGCTAACACACAGCCCTTATTTAGAAATCAGTCCGCAAGGAACAGCTTTTCCAGGTTATGGAAGTGTAACCAAAGTGCAATGATCTCTATGAAGACCTGCACACCGCCAGCCTCTCAAACCCTTCTTCCTCTCCAGCCCCTGCCTGGGAGGCTGAAGTGCTGCTTTATGAATTTAAGGGAGTTACAAAAGTCTTTTAGTCCAGGCTGTCCTTGAACTAGAGATCCACCCGCCTCTGCTTCCCAAAGGCTGGAATTAAAGGCGTGTGCCTCAGCCACCACCCAGATATAGAGCAATGGCACTGAACTTACCAGGACTCTCTGCAAGGCTCTGCTGTACAGCTGGGAGGCTCCTTTATCGTTCTCTACGATCTTCTTCCAAATTCTGCTCACTTTAGACAAGCTAGAAAGGAAGGAGACAAAGATGTGAAGATGAACCAAGAACAGAGCACAGAGCGAGCTTCACTCATCCAACTAGACATCAAAACTGCTTAGATGACCAGGCCCAGACTAGGCTTAACCAGACTACCAGAGGGCCAAAATGTTTTAAAAGCTCCATCAAGCTTCCGTGACATCTAAATTTTTTTTTTTGTATCTGTCCAGAGAACCAATTTCAAACCAGCAGTGTGCACACCTCCACCGTAGCTATTTGATAAGAGAACTCCTGGCCACTTGTAACACTGTATTAACTGACATGGCACACTCCACAATGTGGATTACAGAAACCAGCCAACAAAAGAAACCAACACATCTACCCTGTTCACTTCAGACACCAGATCACCCGGTACAGAACACAGCCTTCTAATAACAAGACTACAAAATCCCAAGTGACCAGACTAGATGTAGATTTCCATAAGCTTTCTTTCACTTCAAATGCCACCCAACAAACATGACCAGCTCTGTTAAGGCCGCTTTACACTTGTCTGCACAAGCGGGTCCCATGTTATCTAACATACAGTGTGCAACACTCACTTTATTAAGTCCATGCCGCTGAGCTTCGTCAAAATATTAGCTAAAAGGTGTTTAAATCCCCTCCGGGAGAGCTCAGTAAGGATATCTAGATGTTCCAGGCCCATTTTCTTGCCAATTATATTTTGCAGTCTAAAGTTTCCACTGGCAATAACTTCCTTCAGCATTTCTCGATCCACTTTAGGGTTCCTCTTGGAATTCTTTTTTAATGTTGAGCAAACCATTCTTTCAAAATGCAGGACAGGCAGCAGGTTCTTATTGGGATACTGGTCTGGGCTCTGGGATGGCAGCAAACAGGGCTGGGTACTGTTTCTGAAATTCTCCAGAATAAGGATGCCATCCTCATGTTCACTTTGAAGGGTAAATGACGCATAGCCGCTGTCTTCATACAGTTGGCTGGTCTCTAGCGCTTCTATTTCACTAGAGCTGTTGAGTATTTTTTGTACCCGCTGATTTTCCTTGTTGTTATCATGTCCCACAATTGGTGACTCGATGAAAGATACCCTTTCCTGGTTTCTAAAGCAGTCCTTACAGGAAGGCTCCACACACACGGGGCTGTAGGAACCTTGCCGCTCACTGTCAGGCTTCACCACTTCAAGCTCAGAAAGATCGGAGTCACAATTAAAACACTTCATTTTAACACAAAGAGCAGGGCTTTCTTCTTTACAACCTATGAAAAGAACACAAAAAACAGAATATAAATCACTTTGGGGCTAACATGTTCCCCTACTCCTTGATGGGGCCTGACCCCAGGGTTTCACACCAAGGATCAGCGCCCTTACGTACCCAGCAACAGCATTACCATGGCACGCATGTCCCAACCGGCAGAATATTAACCAAAGCCCCTGGTTACATGGTACTTCAGCTCTTCTACCCCGTTCCAGACCACCACATTCCATCTAGCTATCGCTATTTCTGTAGGCTTCCTCTCACCCTCCATGTTTTTGTGAGGGTATGCATTCGACACGAGGCACCTGTGGTCAGAGGGGGACCATGAAGCTGGTTTTCTTCTCTCTTTATGTGGGTTCTGGTGGTGGGGCACAGGTGGCAAGCGGTGAGACAGCACATTTACCTTCAGCTCTGGCTTCCTTAGTCAGTGCCTCGGAACTGAGATTTCTCTAATGCATTTCCTCATCTGAGACTGGCGGGAGCAAGAACACCTCAGTGAACAGCTCTGGCATCAAACCTAGTCCAGGGAGGCTTCTCTTGGCCCAGACTGTTCTAAGTTTTGCTCTTAGGAGCTTTTCCAGCTGGCTTGGGACTGTATTTCACATGCTGGCCACACTTCATTTTTTTAACCAGTTTTTAAAAAACTTTTCCAGACTACAGGAGTCCCTTTATTTTTTGTTTTCTAAATTGGAGAAAGTATCAGAAAACAAAAATCTAAAATGCATGCATTATATATATTATATATAAATCCATCTTGGATGAAGAACTTTCCAAAGATCAAGCTAAGAGCTCCTAAACAACCGGAAGTACTTTGTATTCTGTTTATGTCATCAATTGATCACGCATAAAAAAAGCAGATTATCTGATTCCATACCCCCCAATCAAACAATATACGGGGCACGTGTCTAGTTCTGTCATTTTATCCATCTGATACTCATTTAATGATAGATCTTTTTTAGAGACACGCAGACAAAACCTTTGTATTTTTCTAAACACAAAGAAATTTGGCTCCAAATTTGAAAAGGTCCCAGGTCACCGGCAATGGTGAATTGCAGGGAAGTATATGAAATCAAGGCTACAAGTGTTTAGAAGAATCCCAGTGGGTCTGGGGCACAAGACCGTGGTAGAAATGCAGGCAAATGACCCCAATTAACTAATGCACAGGATATGTATTATTAAGTAGAATAAAAGAAAATATCCTGTGGTTGAAGACTCTGGCAGTTATCATATAGAATACCATTAACCAAGCTGGGAGAAAATGACAAAAAAAATAACTCTAAAGCCTTAGTTTTCCAATCCACAAAATGGGGAGGAAAACTATTACTCAAGAGCGTCAGTCGCCCACATTGAGCCAACCTCCCTCACATTTCCTCCATTGTTAACATCACTGAGAAAGATCTCTGGTGAACGTTCCAACCAGCTTATTCTATTAGGAGATTTTTGGTTTTCCTTAAAACGAACCTACAGATAAAACTCACATTTCACTGTTTGGAACTTTACTCCTCCCCAGTCCAGTCCGTGGGGTGGGGGAGGGGCCAGGTTGAGAGTTACAATAGTGCACCAAGCCTGGCCTTTCCTTCGCATCAATAGTGACTTTACATTCCATATCAAACGCTAATTAAAACTGGCATTAAAGTCTCTAGTTCTTCCATCTGTTAAGTAAGCTTCAGTCTCAGTCCAACCATGTGGCCAAGGTCAAGCCCCCTCACTTCTCTGCTTAAACCTGACGAAAGGTGACCAAAAAGTAGAATTCACAGGAAAAAAAACCTTTAAGTCTACTTGGAAAAATATGTAAATGGACAAAAGTAATTTTTAAAAAATGTCTTCAAAGCTGTAAACCAAGTCGGGGAGGGAACTAGGAGGCAGCACGTATTTCCTGAGGAGGAAAGCTGAGCAAAAGAATTCCACCGTAAAACTTTTACATTTCCGACATTTAAGGTTGACTTAGGATTCAAGATCTTTTGCAAACACAACACGCTAATCCACCAGTTTCTACCTCTAAAGACCTAATTCCGTTTCTGATGCAGGAAGATATCAAAGAATTGTTTTTTTGCCGTCGGCTTCAAAAATTTCTAGGGTAAAATAGATCCTTCTGTCTTTCATTGTGAGGCAACAAAGATTATATAGAATTAATATATGTTATATTTATATACAACTGAGTTTGCTCAACTCTCATCCAGGCTTTGAAACAAATGGCCATTAAATTCTTAATCCACAGGGGGTAAAAAAAATAAATCTTCGATTCTCACCATCAACTAAATAAGAGGCAAATTCATGTTTTTGATTTTTTTTTTTTTTGGCGGGGGAAGCCCTTTTCAAAACCCTCCCCCGAGGACTCCAGGTCTTAAGACTTACTCAGAAAAGAGGGGGAAAAAAAGAGGAGAAAATAGATCTTTTCCCATTGATTTTGGTAGGGTGGACAGAAGGGGGTCTCTACATTTGGCGGGAGCAGGGAAGGAGCCCCTAGAAATGCTGAGGGGGTCGGTGGTGGGAGCTGCCCCGAGGGCGCGGTGCACGAGGAGGGAGGGCGGGAGATAAGCGCGAGCGCAATCTCCCGCGCTCTCCGGCCAGGACGCAGAGGGAGAAGAGTTTGGGAAACTGAGGAAGTGAGCTAGCTAAACAACTGTGAACAGGGGATTTAGGGGGCTGGAGATGGGGCTTCTGGCAAGTCTGGAAGCCCAAAGCCCTGTCACAGCTCGGGCAGGAGTGGGGGAGGGGAGGGGGCTTTTGGCGCCCATGCAGGGGTTGGGGTGGAATCCCGCGCGCAGCTGCCACCACCTGCACGGCCCCACGGCGAGACACCTGGATGGGATGGGTTGGTGGGACCCCGTGCCAGTCACACACCTGTCCCCCCTCTGCACCAGGCGACTCTCCTCCCCTGGCCCGGGAGGCCGCCCGAGGCCAGGGACCCCACGATCTGAACATGCACCCGGTCATGAGGCTGCAGCCACAGAGCGGGGAACCCGTCCCTACGATGCCCGCCACACTCACTCACCGTCCGGGACCGTCCGCGAGCCGAGGCCGCAGGGGCAGGAGGACGGCCGGGGCAGACCGCTGCAAACGCGCCGGCTCATGCCGGAGGGCGCGGGCTCCGACGCAGGTGAAGTGGCGGCGACCACAGGAAAGAGGCGACAGGCCGCTGCGCCGAGCTGTAGCTCTTAAAAGGCGCCAGCTGGTACTTTTAAAATCTTTGAATTTGGTGCCCAAATCAGAACAGACCAATGGGGCGCGGCGTCCGCACGCGCACGCCAATACGAAGGCGGTGTGAGGGGGACGCCCTCGCTCGCCCAATAGGAAGCCGCGGGGGCGGAGCCAGCCGCGGAACCAGGGTCCCGCCCACCGCCCGACTCCGCGCCTCCCCGAAGAGGCTGAGGGCGTGCCAAGGCGGCTGGGGGCGTGGCCTGCGAAGGCGGGGCGCCTGCGCAGACCCGCCGTGCTGCCCTCCCCCCGCTGTCCCGCGAACCGGCTTCCCGCGAGTCCTCGTGTCCTGCGGACAGCTGCGACTTCTGCCTGCAGATCTGAGATGGGCACAGGCGGGGCCCATGTCCTCCTCCATCGTCTCGTTAAGCGCGAGCTCGGCGAGCGGCAAAGCTCGCCGCCCGAAGCGCAGACCTCCCAGAAAGCAGGGCCTTCCCCTCCGGCTCCGGACCCGCCTCTCTAGGATTTAGGCGCGCTCCACTCTCCCTCCTAAATTGGCTCCGCCCCTTGCCTGGAGCTTCCGCGCTTGCGTCCTGCCCGGCGGCCGCGCTGCGGACTTGGCGGGTCGGCGCTTGCGCACTAGGGGCCCGGCGGGTCCCTCCGGGCGGGGCGGGACCGGTGGCTACGGGAGGACCGCCCTTGCCCTCGGGATGGCGCGCAGAGGCACCCCGGCGAAGCTTGGGCTAGGCTCCTCCCGGGGGCTGAGGGCGCGGCCTGATCTCCAGTCCTTGCCGCAGCATTCTTTTGGGTTCTCTGCCACCGGGAATCCTTACGATGTTAATTATTATCGCTTTTCTGTGTTTTTTTTTTCTTTTCCTTCTAGGTTAAGCGCAAGACAGCACACCTGTTTCCCCAAATAAGTCAAACTCCACACTTTTGGGGGCTGGAGGAGCCCTGGCTAGGTGTATATTTTTGTAGCAAGGGTGGGAGCGAATGTGTAAAATTGTTAAGTCTGATAGCGAACCGAAGAGCGCCGCTAGTGATGGTGGGCATCGCACACCTTGAATTTGTGACAACACCGGACTCGGTTTCAGAATATGGCGTCCTAAAGCTACAGAATGCTCGCCCGGAGAAACGCCCACCCCCTCCACTTGCCACTTCCCCCTTGCTTTTCTGCGAGATTATTTGACTTTCAGTTAAGGTTCCTTGCTGTCAAAGACAGCTCCTGAGGAAGGCGGGGCCAAGACTAGGCTGAGTCACACACGTGCTGCGTGGATGAGTTTTTATCTAAATTCGTTGTTTATTCCTAGTTTTCTGGCTTTTGACATTTGAAATGTTGCATAAAAGTAGTTATAATGCTTACCAAAATCTTGGCAGCATTCTCTGTTTTGTACTTGAGAACTGAGCCTCTATAATGGATGGAACGACAGAAGTCTTTCTGGAAGTTTTTGTACTAATGAGAATGATACTGGTAAGCAAAATTTTCAGTAAATGAAAATAGATACTAAAGCAAGTGGCAAAAGAACTGTAAATAGAGACGTCGTGGGTTGAGAATTTTGAATGGTCAGCTAAGTTTGAGTCTGCACCGACCTTGCAAAGTACTGCCTAAAAAGTGCCTGCAGCTCACCAAGCAAGGGAATCGGAAAGGGAGAAGCTAGATCTGGAGTCTGCTGTAGATTTCTGGGTGAACTTGCATATTTCTTTTGATCGCACTGCATAGGGATCTCAGCTAATTTGCTAAATGAATGTTAAAATGCTGTCTGATGGGGTATGGTGGCACACACCTTTAATCCAAGCAATTGGAAGGCAGAAAATTGAGTTCCAGGGCTACACAGAAAAACCATGTCATGAAAAAGAAAAAATCATTTTTTTAAATGCTGTACAAGAGAGAGGGTTGTGTAAAATATCCACTAATGGAGAAGCGCGAACTGAGTACAAAGCGTTGGTGGATGCTGTGTACAGTAATGGATGTGGGCTCCAGAGGCAGCAGACCTCTTAAAATGCTGGCAGGGAAAGAAAAAGGTTGCATTGGCTTGCCATTCTTAAATAATCTTAGCATTATTTTCACTTATAATGATTGTGCTTACAAGTCTAAGTCAAATTTCCCTGTAATTGATAGGATTTCAGAGCTAGTCAGGAAGAGTGCATGGACTTTTGATTCCTCCAGGACTAGGGGGAGGTATTCTTGAGGAACTCGGGTGAAAAAGCAAAAAAAGAACCCAGCTCCTTTGGGCAAGATTTCCGGAGTCCAAGGTCAGGCAGTGGTGGTGCACACCTTTAATGGAAGCACTCTGGAGACAGACAGATGGATCTCTGTGAGTTCAGGCAAGCCTGTTCTACAAAGTGAGTTCCAGGACAGCCAAGGCTACAAAGAGAAACCCTGTCTTGAAAAAACAAAAATTTCCTGTTTCAAAAAATAAGCATGTTGTATCATCATCACAGCTGTCTAACGAACATTTGCATCAATCATGCAAGGACTATGAATTACCCTGTCCTAAAAGTACAATCAGTACTGCTGCTTTTTCAGAGAACCTGGGTTCGATTCCTAACACCCACTGGCTGTTCACAACTAACTGGAACTACAATCCCAGGGGATCAGATACCTTAATCTGGCATCCACGGGTACTGCAGATACATCGTGTACAGACACACATGCAGGAAAAACACCCATACATATGAAAGGCAGATTTAAGTATTTTTAAAGGTAAAGTACCTTTCATGAGATTAGAAGGGAAGGATTCTGTTCACGTTACCTGGTTTCTGTATTAAATACTGTAGACAGCTTGAAACCCTTGCCTATCATTAATGGTTTTGTACTGCTCACTTTCCAGTAGAGACACTAAGTCCTCAGTATAAAGTAAGTGTACTGAAATATAATTGTATATATGTATATATATTTAAATATAATTGATTTAAGAGAAGCACATTCTAATTGTTCCTAAAAACTTAAGACTATAGCTGATTCTAGAAAATCTGGGAAAGTGCCTCATAATTTCTTTATTATTTAGGCTAGAGGCTCCTAAATCCTAGTGGCAAGGAACAGTCAAACCTTCCCCATTTCAATAGGATTTTTTTTTGCAACAACAGTACTAAGTCACAAGAAACGGAATTGAAAAGTTTCTGTACTCTGATAAACCTTTCCACCGAAACAATAATCCAAATCAGACCAAATCAAACCAATTTAGAAAAAGCCCAAATTTAATGAATAACCAACACTCCTGGATGGCTCTCCAGCCCCCAGAAAGAAAATGGGAAAAGACCAGTCTGTTCTTGGGGTGGGAGTGGTCTTGAACATCTCTGGGGTGGGGTCATCGTTTGGCTTGGTTTAGAATCTGGACTGAGGCAACTCGCAGGGGAGGAGGGTTGGGATGGAACTTCCACCCAAACATTCCAGACTCTTTGGGTATATGGATGCCAGGGGCTGGGTGACGCTTCCACCCAAACAGGTATGGGTAAACTGGCCAAGTCTTAAGTGTTAATGTCCAAACAACTCACATAGTACCAAAATATCTAGTTTGATCTTCATAGATAAAAATCCAGTGCAATGTCTTGAAAATCAGGATCAGGGGTCTCTTAAGGGTAAACCCACTGGATTATGCACATAGTTAGATCTTAGTTTGAGGAAGTTAGCTCCAACACATCTGGTGAAGAAGCAGAGAAATCTCAACCATTAGTTTTAAGTATTTGAGATTTAACATGAATTTTGATGTGTGATAATTGATATATGAATAAGTAGAGCCAGTTGATATGTGTGAGAGTGAAATGTTTGCAATTTATTTCAGACACTAAATGTATGCAAACATTATTGAAAATGGGCAGTGACTTTGGGTATTTGACAGTTAAGACTTTAGCTCCATTCAGAAGGGACTCTTAAAACCTTAGTTCTGAAGCTGCCATACTTAATATCACACTGGCAACACCTGGGTTTTGAAGGAGACATTGAAACTATGGCAGCCTGTACCTTTCTTTGTGGTTAGTTTGTGAAGCTTGTTGGCAGCAGGTAGGTGGTGGAGAAACACTGTAAGCAGGGCAGGACATTTCATTTCTCCTCTTCCATGGTACAGTCTCTAGGGGTACTCTTGGAAAGAAACCATTAGTCTATTTCACAGATCTGGCTTGTTGTTACCAGTGTATCTGGTAACACGTTACTTTAGATCTTCTCAAATTTTGGACGGCACTGACACTGAAATCAGTGAAATGTCAGTTAATCTACATCTCCCTTATGGGCAACATAGCATGTTTACCCAGCCAGGCTGAAGGCCGAATAGAGAAAACCCAGCCTCCTCCAAACAAGAGAACATTCCCCAGCAAACTCCCTCTGAAGTGAAGTGAACCATCGCCTCTTCTTGGTCTCCTCCCAGCTGATTCATACTGTGGATCTTGGACACAGAGTGCTCTATGTGGGCACCCTTACAGTGCATCTCTGTGCATGCATCCTACATCCTCTCGGTTCCGTTTCTCTGGGGAACTGATACAGGAGCCCACCAGGCTTATTATTCGGGAAATTTTGTTCACATTTTAACAAGAGGCTTTCTGCTTACCAGGCCCCATGAGCTTGAGGTACTCTGTTTGCAAGGCCTACGTTCCCAGCTGCAGGGCAGTCTAGAACTTTTGCACCACTGAGTGGGCTACACCATACCCTGCAAGAGACCTGACTCTGGAACTCTAGGAACTTCATGTAGGCCATTCCTTCCCAGTCCCAGTGTACCTGACTTTTATTGCTTGTTAATTTCACTATCAGATTCTGTCTCTTTATATCATAAAAACATAGATATTTCTGCTTAGTATTGTGTCTAATTTTTTATAGAGAAGAGTCCAAGAAACTGTTAACTTATATTCCTCAAGAATACCGACTAAGTACTTGCACACAAGGATTCACTCTAGGATTTTCCTAGTCTATATAAAAAAATAGCTTTATACAATAGCTTAGTCTTTTCTGGAAATCATTTCTACTAGAGATTCGTAATCCGCATAGTCCTTCAGTGACTGTATCATGCCATCCAGAAGACAGTCTCCTTGCATGAAGCTCTCAAGGTCATGTAGTGATTTGTTAATTCTGTGGTCTGTGACCCTGTTCTGTGGAAAGTTGTAGGTTCTTATTTTCTCTGATCTTCCTTTTGTTCCAACCTAGAAAATAGGGAGCAAGAGAGAGAAAGATGAGATGAATGAGGACCCAGGAGGCAACAGCAACGCAAGAACCAAGTCTACGTCCTGATTAATGGCACAGAGAACAGAGGTGGACTGTACAGACACAGTACCTGGGTCCTGCCTCTGCCTCTGCAATGTATTATGGCTTAAGTCTAAACTTTAAGCAAAATACTGATGACATAATGACGGAGTCTGGCAAATGGATGATATTTAAACAGCAGAAGCAGCACATTTATGTGTACATTTTATGTGTATGTAATCTCTGGGAGTTCATTATCTCGGAGTGGTGATAAGGTGATGGGTGGTCATACTAAAGAAGTCATGGAAGGACTGTGTATGGCATAAAATCAAATACAAAACACTAGGTTCCAGTATTCCTGCCTCCAAAAGCTCAAAGGACTAAAAGCTGAGTAGGGACGTGGTCCACTCTGACAAAGCTAAGACAAACACCTTTGACTATAGAAAACAGGTAAAGCTCTCCATGGGTACTGCCCTATAATACAAACAAGAACAGTACTAATGTAAAAACTACACTACCAGTTTCTGAAACCCATTCTTACCTGGATCTTTCTAGCATTATATCTTTTTGCAGTTTCCTCCTCTAGATGCAGGCTGTATAGCCTTGCACGTAACTTTTTCATAGCCAGCTCCCTGTTCTTCAGCTGAGATCTCTCTTGCTGGCATTCAGAAACAATACCTGAATAACAATATGAGTACTGGTTTTAGTACAAAAATCTTTATTATCAAGGATAATTACTCTTCTTTCTTACCCCTTTTCTTCTTTTCTGAGATAAATCAAGAGTTTAACAGAAGACTTTAAATATTTTTAATACATTTCTTCTTCACATCCTCAGTTAGCTATCAAAATCTTAAAAGGCGTATAAAAATGAACATATATAGTAGTACAAATCCTACTATTAGAGTTAACAGAACTTTTTATCTATTTATACGTTCCACTTATCACCTCAATATTTAATGGTTTTCTGTAGTTAAAAGGATAAAATCCTACCTGCCCACCAGTCTTCTTAACTACTGGTTAGCAGGAACTATGACAATTTGTTCTAGTTAAGGGACGTCTGAAAAGTATAAACCCGGCATCCTTGCCCCTCACAAGCCACTCCAGTACTCTAGTAGTACTTAAAAAGCAGGGTTCTCTCAGCAGAGTACAGTCCGTTTGCCCAGTTATCTAGATTCAGATTGCCGTGGACTTTACAGTCTCCACAGAAAGATGCTCCTGAAACTGCATCTAAGACTGTGTGTATGTACCATTCTGTGTAGGAAGTTCAATGCTTCTATTGCCACCAGGGTTCTTGTTACTATCTTAGCCCTACTGCTAATAACTAGTGATTTAGAACACTTTCTGTTAAATAATTTAGGTAATTATCTCACTGAGGTTTTTTTGAAATAGTGAAATCTATTAAGCATGTATTTGAAACCCCACCTGGCAGGTGGCAGGACTCTGTTCTCTTCATCGTCACTACCATGGAGAGCCCTGTGCTTAGCCTTCCCTCCCACTCTCCTTGTCTCTGTATCCTACATAGCATCAGCTACAGAACCTACAGAATCAAGTCATTAGTTAAAAATCCCTTAACGGTTTCTTTCCTTTTGGGAACTGAAGATCTGCTTCAGTGGAAAATCAGTCAGTCCCCAGAAACTGATCTTGATTCAGAGTTTCCCATGAAAAGCCGGCACCTACCTGTGGGAAGATGGACTATTCGAACAGCACTGTCCGTGGTGTTCACGTGCTGCCCTCCAGCTCCACTGGCTCTCTTAGTATCAATTCTCAAATCTTTAGGATTAATCACCAGTTTGATCTATACACACAAAGAAAAGCTGCAATTTTAAGAAGCAATTGTATGTACTAACTGTCTTCAGGTGAGACCTACACACTGTTAAATACATGCCATACCTAAATCACATAAAATTTAAAAGTTTAAAAATAGACTGGAGTTAGGATATTATTTTAAATTTAAATTTTTTTTTTTCTTTTTTGAACGGAGGGAACAAAAGCAACACTCCCTAATCCTCAAAAGTTGAGCTTTCTCCTCACAAATAATGCAATTGGGGACAGTTAAAAATAGGAGATTCAGGGTTGAAGAGATGGCTCAGCGGTGAAGAGCCTGTGCTGCCCTTAGGAGGACCTGAGTTTAGTCAACACATTAGGTGGCTCCCAGCCTCCTATGACTTCAGCTCCAGTTGATTCGTGCCCTCTTCTGGCCTCCACAGGCCACATATACATAGATCTACACACACAAGCACAATTTTTTTTTTAAAAAAAGTAGAAAATGTAGAGTTTTACTGAATTCAAAAACTTTAGCAGATAAAACAAAAACTAATAGCACTTTGAGTTCATGAAACTGTTTTAGGGAGAGAGGGGATACCATTTCTAAAACGTTACACCTGTAATTTGGAGACAAAGATCATGAAGGCAGGGTATGTATTCCATGAACACTGGAATCAAATAGGATGATGCACCATCCCAGGAGATAACATCAGAAGCACCATGGTTAAAACTATCTGTCCAGTGAGCAACTAGAGACATGCTCTATGGCATGTCAATCATCCTGCAGTAAGATAACGCCCTTAAGAGTTGCTAGGAAAGCTAGACAGAACCTGGCCTTCACTCCTATATCCTGGAAGCCATCAGGGTTCCTGACACCAAACTCTGCTGCCCATTCTCAGCTCCTGTTCCTCACTCAGTCTTCTCACAGATGTTAAACCAAGGAAGGAAAGCCTTTCAACCCTATCAGAAGACATCTAAGTAGTACTTTTTCTTAAAAATAATAGGAAAAAATCTTCAACTCATTTATCTCTCATTTTTTAAATGAATAATTTGTCACTTTTTGCAGAAGACAAATTAACAAAGTAGGTTGTTATCTTACACACTGAGAACTTGCTTTGTGAAGTAAGACACACACTCGGGGCCCTTCTACTACAGCTGGGTCAGAGGTAGCAACTGTGCTGAGTGACTAGTCCTTTCCTGATGGCATCTGGAGAACCCACCCTGCAATGCGAAGGGAGGCAGCCAATCAGTTCACAGCATTACCTGACCCATGATGGAGGTGTACAATGCCCCTTTACTGCTGGAGAAAAACCCTGGTGTAAATCTGGACAACCTATACACATTTTCATTCTTACCCTCTGTTGTAAAATTACACTTCTTGAATCAAATTTTCAAGAGTAACTCAAGACATGAAAGGAGGACCAAATGACAGGAGACAGTGGCTGGGAGCGGCCCTGTGGGAGCTCCGTTACTGCTTTACCTCAGTAGGCTGGGGCAGAATCGCCACGGTCATGGTGCTGGTGTGGATGCGGCCTTGCTTCTCTGTCCTCGGCACTCTCTGCACTCTGTGCACCCCCCCTTCAAACTTCATGTGTTTGTAGGCTTCTGGGCCTCCGATGCTGGCTGACGCATGCCTAAGGCCGCCTTGGAAACAGGGAGCACGGGGTCCTTCTTACCATTCTGCCATGCATTGTTTAAACTGACCACCACATGTGTTCTCATGAAATAGAGCTGAAAGAGCCACAAGCTAATGACAGAGTACAAGCACATTGAAAAACTTTAGCAAGTCTTTGATCTGGTGTTTCAAAATATAATCTTGAATTTTTAAAGCATTTATTTAATTTTATGTCTGAGTGTACAAGTATGTATGTGTAACACATGTGAGCCAGGTGCATGCGGAGTCAGAAGGCAGCATCAGATCTATTAGAACTGATTTGTGGGTGGTTGTGAGCTACCGTGTGGGTGCCTAGAACTGAATTGAAGTCCTCTGCAGGAGCAGCAAGTGCTCTTCACTACTGGGCCAGCTTCCCAGCATCTTAACCTATAACTGTTTCTGTTCCGTTGTTAAACTACAACACCGCTGAATTCACATCAGTAACAGCTAAAAGACCACCGTTTTGGTTTCTTTTTGAAACAGGTTCTCCTGTAGCCAAGGTTAGTCCTGAACAGCGTAACTCTCCCGCCTCAGCCTCTTGCATTCTAAGATTACAGATGTGAGGCCAGAGTATCCTACAACCTATTTTCAAAGTGGTAAGTGATTATCATGGAATGGTTTTCCATCATACTTTACAGAAAGTTTCAAAACTCTATTTTTATATAAAAATCATTAGGTAAATAATTTAGTCCTTACAAATAAGTTCTGATCATCATCTTGCCAACCCTTTCCCAGGACACACTGTTGATAAATCGATGCTTTACAAAAACAAATCCATCCACTTACAACTGTGCTGTTTAAGATCATCTAGGAAGCAACTTCACTGAGAAATGACTACACACTGACCTGTAGGGAAGTCTGTGAGCTCTTTTCTTGATTGATGACTGATGTGCGAGGGGCACTGGATGAGGCAGAGAGTGGTGCTACCCGTGGGCGAATGGTCTTGGGTGTATAATAAAAGCAGGCTAAACAGCCAGAGGGAACAAGCCAGTAAGCAGTTTTCCTCCATGCCTGTGTTTCAGTTCCTGCCTCCACATTCCAGGAGTTCCTGCCCTGATGACCCTTCACGGTACTGTAAACTGAAGGATGAAACAAAGCCTGTCCTCCCCAAGTTGCTTTTGGTCATGTTTATCACAGCCAGAGGAACCTAACTGAGAGACTGACCTAGTTCACTTGGGAAATATTCCAGCGTTTCAAAGTGCCATCTTTTAAATGCAGCATACTGCTGGTACATGTCAAACATCTCAGAGGTGAAGAGCATGGCCTCCTGACCGCCCACACCTGCGGTCACCTCCAGGATCAAGTCACTCTCATCTGTTTCTTCTGGAGGAACCAAAAGTGAGATGATCTGTAAATACAAAGACAGCGCCTTCCTGTAACTAAGAAATCTTCAAACTAATGCCCAAAGCTACGCAATTAGAGGATTTAGATATGTAACCTGAGTTTCTTTAAACAAATCATCTAATATTGCTCTTCCATACAGCTTGATCATCTTGCTAACGAAAAACGCATACTGCATAACTTTCATTAAGGCATTAATTTTCAGTTACATTTTAAATGTTATGAAATGCATCTACTTTTGATGGGTTTGTTTTTTCTTCTTGGAATTCTCTCTTTTGTGTTTTGGATACTCCTGCCTCCACCTTGTCAGTGCTGGGAATACAGGTGTGCACCACCACATCAGATTTTATATGGTGCTGAGGACTGAACGCAAGGCCTCATGATGCTGGAAAACACCCTAATAACTGTACTGCGCCCCACCCCCACTTCGGAAATCTTACATGCTTTCTATCAATTCCCTACTCAGGTAGTTTGGAATTAAATGCTGGGAGCATTTACACAAGTAGAATGTAAAAGAAATTCTCCTCTGTTAAAACACAAGCCTAATAAGGAAGGCAAGGAGAAAGGAGAGGTCCTCATCTTGCATTTGCCAGTTAAGCGTCCTTAACATGGGAGGGAAAACTATTGATCCTGGAAGTTTCAGAATTCTGGCACTCTGTCAATACTGAGATAAAAGCCACATTCTCATCCTAGGGACTCTTTCCTATCTACTGTCTACCCACAATGAAAAGAAAAAAAAAAGCAAAAGCAGATTTGTCTTTTGAACGTATCTTTTTGCCTTTGCCTTCCTAGTAAGAGCTGATATGTGAATTTACCAGTGAGAGCTGTACTCGTAGCATGGAAAATGTGGGATATAGGAAGCATGTCTTTTTCCGCTTTAGAATCTCCTTTGACCCTGGCAATCCCTTCATGGAACGTGCATACTAGAAACATCACATTTGTCACTTGTAAGACAGCAAGACAGACACGAGCTAAAGAAGTCAAGACTTGGAGAGATGGAGATAGCTCAGGGGTTAAGAACAATGACTACTTTCCCAGAGAACCTGGGTTCAGTTCCAGAACCCACTTCATGCAACTTAACAATCTGTAACTCCATTTGCAAGGATATGACACCTTCCTCTGGCCTCCAACCCGCACCAGACAGGTTTGCGGTATACAAACACACTTGCAGACAAATATTCATAGAAAGATACAGAAAAGACAGCAACAAAAGTTCTATCTAAAAATAGTAACAGGCTACTTCCCTGGACTCTTATCAGCCTGCGATGAAACGTAAGGAATAAGGGCAGAGATGCTTTACTCTTTGTGTACATACCATACCTGATGCTTCAGCTGAGTTATTTCTTTCTGACACAGAGCTATCTCACTCTCTGCAAGTCTCTTTAACTCTTCATTCTCATCTAGGAAGAACAACAGTTATGTTTTCTTAATTAGTGCTAAATTCACCTCTACAGAAGTCATAATAGACTTTAAGAGAAAAAAAAAAAACTAAGGGATGGAGAAACGGCTCAGCAATTAAGAGCACTTGCTACCCTTGCAGAGGACCTAGGCTCAGTTCCCAGCTTTCACATGCTCACTCACAACCATCTCTAATTCTAGGTCTAGGGAACTGACACCCTTTTCTTATTTTCATGGGCACCAGGCATGCATGTGGTACACATGTATACACACAGGCAAAATACTCATA